>NC_133232.1:15151719-15309219 GCF_040436345.1 Pagrus major | reverse complement strand
GTTTGAGCCACATAACCTGGACATAAAAAGAAGGTGGAGGCAAGCTCAGTACATCGCTAATCTTTTCTGGAAACGATGGGTATGGGAATATCTACCTTTGCTACAGGAGAGGCAAAAATGGAACCAAAGAAGAAGAAACCATATGTCTGGCTAATTGTGGTTGAAAGGCCGGTGCTTAGTACATGAGTGTAGGGTAGCAGATCACTTAAAGCAATTGGTATATAACATGTGTGATTAAAAAAAGAAGTGTGGTAAACTATATTAGTCATTGTGTCATTTTGATTATGGCTCCTGAATTTGAGACTTGTTTATTTTGTTACAGTGAGAGAGCTGAGGATGAACTGAGGTGCCTCACAGCCTGAGAAAAGAAGCTGCCCTGTAGTCTGGTGGTACAGCACTTAAACAAAGTTTGCTTTCCCTAGAGGGGCTCCCCCTCTAGGGCACATGGTAGAAAAACTGGAGATGGAAATCCTAGGGAATGGATTTTTAACCCATGTGAGCGGATTTGTAAACCGTGGGAATAGATTCGCAATCCGTGCAGACAGTTTTGTAAATCTATGCTCTCGGATTTACAATCCCTGCACATGGATTTTGCCCTCTTCTCATTGATCAGCTAGAGGCACCATGGATGCAAGCAACCTAGCACAGCTACTGACAGTCCTATCTTTCTAAATGGAGTTTGCCTTTGAAAGTGATCAATAATCAATAAAGATGGGGACAACAACTCTGTTTGACTGTATATGAGCAAAATGCTCTATTTAACTGGAGGAGGAGGAGGGGGAGGAGGAGCGCTGTGGTGTCTCTGAGTGAGTAATGTGGTGCGCAGATCTCAGTCCCCTGATCGGACAGGACAGGACATAAGGACTATAATTCTGATTAATAGGGGATGGGGTGTGAGTGGGTGAAATAATTCATCCTTAATGAGGAACATATTAATAACATAACCTGCAGCGATCCCCCAGCAATGTTGTTGCTAGTTTGCTAGATCGATGGTCTTGAAATGAGGTTTTACAAATCTGTTCCCATGGATTTCCACATCCAGTTTTTTTTCTACCACGTACCACATAGTTGGTATATATCTATATATATATATATATATATATATATGTATATACACATGTATTATTATTATTATTATTAGTAGTAGTATTAGTATTAGTATTATACAGTACAGAAAATGTATATCATGGCAGTTTTCAGTTCAAATGATTTCTAGAAAATCATTGGAATCATCTTCCTCCAGAATTACCTGCACCACCTTTAATTTACAGGCTTTACTTGTCTTATAACATTTAATACATTTTTTGGGCTTCATAGCACTCATTCAAATGCACAACGTATATGGAAAATTTCAATGTAAAATATTTGCAGGGTGCTGACGTCTTCAATGGTCAGTCCTTTGTCCGTGCTCCCCCAGCCTGCCAATGTGGTGGCTTCCCTCAGGAGGGTAATGTTAGACTGAGTTAAACACTTTTTGAAAAGGAGCCCAGCCGAGGTAGACAGGCTCTCAACTGTTTTCTCCCTGCCACTAGGGCTCAGAGGGTTGGCTGTCGTTTTGTCCATGCTGGCAGTCAGAATCAGAGGTAGTTATTGCTTTAGCCCTCGAAGCTGTAAAGCTGCTCACACTGTTGGCACTGTCCACTGACTGAGTACACAGACAGCTCCATACTTTCCATACTGACAAACTTGAAAATACAGACCCATATGTATTTTTTTAATCTCATTGTTCAGAGGGAAAGAACATGATTTACAGCACTCCATGGAGCAGGGAACAGCATGTAGTTTTCATAGCACAGACCTCAAGAATGACCTCCCCGTGATGGGCAGGCTTGTGTTGGCCTGTTACTGTGTGAGCAGTGGGAGGAAAGTGCAGCTTGCTACTGCTGCATACATAAGCACCCAAAACACAAACATGAAGCTGTGTGTCCTTCAAATACCTGCCTTTACAACACTACCTTCTCTACTCCTATGGGAATGGTGGGCTGTTCCTACAGAAGAAGAGGAAGGCAGTATTCAAAGACATTTTTATAGATGCTTGATAAAACACAGCAATAAGGGAATCCAGGCACTTTGAATTGTAAATTAGTATTGTTAGTGGCGGGGTCTGCCATTTCAAATTGCCCAATCACACACACAAGGGCTTCATAGGAAATGAGACACCATGTAATCCAGTTTTAGCTTTTCATGTAATTAAAATCAGCCCCACTTTACTTTCACTCTCCAATAGCTGTGTTACAGTTATATCGCGCAAACCAAACATTTCCTGTTGTTGCTAGTTTACATTAAAAGTGTTCAACCAGCCAAGTACACAGTGGCTTTAATGGTGAAGTAGTAATCAGATACACAATGTATTTTTCACTGAAGTTAGCATGAACAAACCCAGGGCAGCATGGTGGTGCAGTGGTGTGCTGTTGCCTCACAGCAGTCCTGGGTTCAAGACCTGGCTGGGGCAGGGCCTTTCTGTTCGGAGTTTGAATGTTCTCACCCTGTCTGCATGGGTTCCCTCCAGGTACTCAGGCTTCCTCCCACCATCCAAAGACATGCAAGTGAGGTTAATCAGTCACTCTTACTTGCCTGTGAATGTGAGCGTGAATGGTTATTTTAATCAGAACTATGAAATCTGTAAAACAAGAGTTTTTAGTTTTGGCATGTCTTTACAACTGATCAGTTTCAGATTGCAGTGAGGAATGGAATAAAAAGCCACTGTGGCTGTTAGATGAAGAGCTGCAGGTGACAGACTATATACTGTAGATCCAACTTCTCCCAACCCACTCAACTGTAAACCACAGACATATTCCCACTTTACATTTCTTTGGGTTAAATTGTTACAGCGCTGTGCTTATACTCTGGTAAGGTTTAGGCACAAAATCACTTGTGTAGGGTTAGGAAAAGATAATGTTTCGGCTTAAAATACCTGTTTTGGTTGTTACAAATACTGCTGGAAATTATCCCATGGTCTCCTTAAAAATTTCCAAAGGTTTCACACCTGTGATAACACAGTGTTGAACAGTGGTCACTGGCCTGGCACTCTCCTCGCATGTAATTCCACCACCATCCCCTCCACCTCACAATATGAAATCAGGTCATTAACATGTAATGTGAACATAGTATGACACATTTTGTCAAAATGTAGCCTGTGACACATACAAATGTGAACATATCTGTGATTTGCAGAAACATAAACTGCCAACATTTTATCCAGGCAACTGGGCTGAAATGTTTTTCACTATTTGTAGCATGAAATCAGATTGTGGATTCTCATGGCATCATGGAAAAGGGCCAATTATTGACTTATGTGTTTGTTTTGGCTGTTCTGTAAACATGCATACCATCCATTCTACTGTTGTATTCTAACAAAGTTGCTGCACTATGAGTATATGCTGTAATATTCAAGCAAACTTGATTAGCACTATTTAAAGGATAGTTAAAGGATTCTAAATATAAATCTAAAACAATAGCCACATGCTAAATGAACAGAGGCTAGAAATGCTGTAAGCACCTGCAGCTTTCTTCCTAGTAGTTGTGTGAAATGAATCAACCAACAAAACTAATCACTGAAAATGCTGAAATTAAGATCTAGTCTAAATATAAATTGAAGAGAGGGGATCGCATACTGAGATGGTGGTGAGGTTCGATCCTTGAAGCTGAGAGACTACAAAAGAGATTAGGTCAGAACCAGATGAAACTTCAAATGACGTCATTGGGGTGATTGTGAATGCATTCAAACAGAAGGGGCCTTCGGTCATCTCTGCTTTCTACCAAACTTTGGGAAGAAGCAGGGGAGGATTCAATGCTTTACATAAAAGCAAAAAGTTTGGCGGGAATTCTGTTTAAAGAATCTAACTTGCTTTACCAGAGAAGTTAAAAACCAACCTGTAACTTCTCTGGTAAACTTAAACCAACCTAAGCTCAGATACTGTGTCAACACTTCTGCTGCTCCTTCACTATAAAGCCATAATCAGCTCTCTCTCAACAATCCACAAGCAATTCAGCTCTTTGATCTGGGAATTTTATAACCTGGTAGTAGCTAAATACATGCTGCAAATAACATGTTATACATGCTGTTGGGTTTATCCTCCACTACATCACTGTTTGTGCATACTGTATGTGTTGATCTAGTTTCGTAGTATCATCAGTCTTCTCATTTACTGTCTTTTCAGTGTTGTGCATCACTTAGCCTCTTACGTACTCAATATACTCTCCACCTTTTTATTCATCTTCTGTCTTCTTTTCCAGTTGTGGATCCCACTCCTGACGACCCGTTGGTGTCTGTCGTCCTGGTGAGCCTGCTGCCCCTGCTGGTGATGGGGATTGTGATTGTGGGAATGTTCTACTGGTACCGAGCCTATCGCCAACGCATGCTCAACCAAGAATGGGAGAGCAGCATTAAGAAGCGTAAGCCAAAAGCCGGTGGGCTGGACTGCAGCGACGCCTGTGCCATCATGATGGATGACGACAGGTCAGACAGCAGCTCAACACATGCCAACAGTCTGAACCACAACACTGAGCTGCTGCCTATAGAGCTGGATCTGATGGTATACGCACCTGAGATTATTTTAAAGTTGTTTTGTGGAGCCATCGTAACCTAAATTCTAATTAGAATCATAACTTTTAATCCTGTCCCAGGTGGGAAAGGGTCGTTTCGCCCAGGTATACAAGGCTAAGCTGAAGCAGACCACCTCAGATCAGTTTGAAACAGTGGCTGTTAAGATCTTCCCCTATGAAGAGTATGCTTCCTGGAAGAATGAGAAGGACATCTTCTCCAATACAGACCTCCGACACGAGAACATCCTCCACTTCCTGACAGCTGAGGAGAGGAAGGTGGAGAAACAGTACTGGCTCATCACTGCCTTCCACTCCAGAGGAAACCTACAGGTGAGACCACCACTTCCAGGTAACCTGACATGAGGGGGACAGTATTAATCCATAATGGTAATTGCATTTTCCACACTGTCTTTTCTATTATTCACATTTCAGTATTAACCTGTTTTCTCCAGTCATTCCTCCTTTTCACGATACTACCAATTCCATCATCCCTCTGTCGTCCAGGAGCACCTGATGCATAATGTGATCAGCTGGCAGGAACTGCAGTTGCTTGGAAGCTCTCTGGCCCGAGGAGTCGCCCACCTCCACAGTGACCGTCTCCCCTGTGGTCGCCCGAAGGTCAGACTGTGTGAATATGTTCATGTGACGGTTGACAAACAGGAGAGATGTAGACTTAAGTCATTGTGACTTGGACTCCAGTAGATGCTAGCCACTGTTTTGTTGACTTTTAACTTGACTTGACAAAAAATAAATGACTGGAGACCAAACTTGAACTTGAATGTTAAAGACTTGTGATGTGACGTGACTTGATATGAGACATGATGACTCCAATGACTTGTCTGTTTTCATTTACTGTTTTCAGTTTGGTTTAGTTTTTTAGCTTGGTGTTTTTGATTGAGAGGAAATCAAGAAATACATAAGCTTTATGAATTGATTTGTTTATTGTTTGATTAGATTTATTTGACTGAATATCAATAGTTATAATACAAATTCGGGTAATAATACCTTATCTTTTTTCTTTATAAAGAAGTAAGATACTGCAGGTAAGACTGCAGGAGGATGACTTGACTTGGGACTTGACTTGTCTTAACTAAAGACTCTTTTCATCTTCCCATTTGATTACAATATTTTGAGTGTACAAACAAAAAAAAATGTTGTCTGGTGGAATTAGAGGAACAGTTACCATTTAATCGTCTGCTTTAATGTTTTATATATTTTTAAATTGACACTAAAATTGGTTAATTTGATGCTCACACTTCTTACTCATACTTCTAAGGTGGCCATAGTCCACCGAGACTTGAAAAGCTCAAACATCCTGGTGAAGAACGACCTGACATGCTGCCTGTGTGACTTTGGACTGGGACTGTGTCTAGACAGCAGCCTTTCCGTGGATGACCTCGCCAACAGTGGACAGGTCAGTTGAAAAGAATCTTTTAATTACTTTTCTTCTTTATTGTGTGACGTTATAGTCTTCTTTCTTCTTTCTTTCTTTCTATTTATCCAGAGACTGAGTTAAAAGGGGAGCACATTGCCTCTTTTGTATTTGAGCAATGCACTGAACTTCTAACTCCAGTCTTCTGGATAAAAATGGAAGCCAAATACAGCAACTTGTCCACAGTCATGATATACAAATATGACCAGTAATGGACAGGCCTGGTGCCAGGATGAAGTGACTGAGGAGGCTGTTAAAAATTTAGAGGGGGCGTTTCTGTATTTGTTATAAAATTAGTTTATCCATGCAATGACAACATAAGGGAGACCGTTTCAAAATTAAAGAATATGTTTATAAATCAGAACTAATCACAGCAGTGTTGTTTTTGACAGCGATTTCAGCATGGAGGATTTCTACTGTAGCTGACTGTACTCGCGCTAATCAAATATTCTCTGGTTATGTACATGTTTTTGTGGCAGCTGGTTTGTATTACAACCAGCCAGTGATGGTGGTTATACAGCGGATTGCCAACTGTACTTCCCCAGAAAACACAGCAGCTGGTTGTTCAGGAGGGACTGCGACAGCCAAAAAAGTGAGCATGTTAACGAGGAAACCACAGATCACAATCTGTGGTTAGGAGTTTAGGAGCTGAACAGCCTTGGGAACAAAGGTTGCTCTCCTCCTCTGTGTTCTGCAGCCCGGGCAGCGGAGCCGGCGTCCCAAGCTCAACACTTTTCAACATCTCCTCAGTGTTGGATGCAAATTTAAACGTACTTTCAAAAATTGTGCCCAGGTATCACATTCAGATGTGTCCTGTAAACAAGTAAAAATATAAGTCTGGGGTAAGGTGGGTGTTGGGAGCTTATGTGATGGGTGTCAAGCAATTATTTATAGAGATTGTTAGGTGCATTCTGTGTTCCCCACATTCTACTGTGGTCAGCTGACAGATCATGATTTGAAATGCAAAGTCTAGCTTCTTAAAAAATGTCTGATTAGTATGCAGTAGTCTCAAGCAGTAGGCTAACATGTGATTATTAGGACCAGTACTTGAAGCATTTTCCTGGTGCAGCTAACGAAATGATGCCATTTCTTTTTGTATTGCATCTCTGCTAAGGACCACATTCATACACATAAAGCAAACCAACTTGATATGAAAGAAGGACATGCATATATGAAATGTATCCATCAAAGACACATATTACAAGAGTAACAGTGGAAACAGAAATACTGGAAACATCAGGACATGGTTCTGTCGTGAACTGACTCTTCGAGGGCTGGAAGTTGATGCGTCCCTCTCATAACTGTAGGACACAGAAATAGGCAACATCAGCACATTTGTAAAACGTCTAGTTCAAAGGCTATATGAATGAGCCTCACTTAAATACCATGTAACAACATCTGCTTACAAATACAATACAAACTATATTCACAGATATATGCAATCTCCCCGTGACCTCCGAACAGTGGACTTGGCCTTTCACACGTGTAGCACACAAGAAGTAGTCCACCCCTCACATACAGCTCGTCTGCCTAATGTCCAAACAGTCCAGGGTAGCAGTGCATGTTTAAACACGGCTATATGGATTAGATCCACAGTACATGTAAACATTGGCCTGTGTGTAAACGGTGACGTTACATGTAAATATGTTTCATACAGTAGTAGTCTATCATAGCTAGCTAGCTAACGCTAGCTACAAGCTGATGATGTCAGCGCAGGGTACATACAATATCTTTGGGCAGCTAAAATTGATTGGATGAAGTTTTTACAGTCCTGTCGCTGCCAGAGACGATGGATTGTTTTTCTTTCTTTTCCAAATCATTTTATATTTTGATTGCTGTCTGGATATTAAGAGATTGTATACAAATACAGTAAAAAATGTTTCTGAACAGAATTACCAACCCCAGCTTTAAAGTGACTGAGTGTTGTGTGATGTGTGTTATACTTAAAAGGTCATGAGGCATCCCCATGACACTAAGTCTATAATAAATATTAGTTTCTGTTCTATATAAAATAGTTCAAACTAGCTCAATCTTAATCAACTATAACAGTAAAATCTAACATTTTCATAATAGTACTTACATACTTTAACTTTTTTTTGTAACAGTATTTTCACAGTGTGGTATGTCCACTTTTATTTAAGTACAGGATCGGAATACTTCCTCCACCACTGTCAGGGTGTAAACACCATTTTACTGCTGTAACTGTTCACTGGAAACACACTGAAATACTTTCTATGCAGTCTAGTCTGGCGGCTTCTAACCAATGCCAAAATAAATCTGACATGAAATGATTAATAAGAGAGGGAAAAAACTGAGCACACAAAGTTCTATTACACAAATTTGTTTTCATCTGTTGGACTTTTCTCTGAGGGCTCAAAAGCAATGAAGGTTTGGGATCCACTGATTTCATCTGCAATAATGTGTTGTAGTAGTTTGGTATGTCGCCTGAGATCCTCGGCAACTTCTACAGCTGCATTGTTGAGAGCATCTTGACCACCTGTATCACCGTGTGGTACGGCAGCACTACTGCTATGGACCGCAAACGCCTGCAGAGAGTGGTAAAGACTGCAGAGAAGATTACCAGGACTCCACTGCCCTCTCTGCAGAGCATCTACCACCTCAGAGTCCACAGGAGAGCCGCCTCCAACTTCAAGGACCCCACCCACCCCCAGCACAGACTGTTCACACTTCTACCCTCAGGCCGGAGGTACAGAGGTGTTAAATCCAAGACCACCAGACTAAAGAACTCTTTCTTTCTCACTGCCATCAGACTCCTAAACAGCGGATAGGAGTTTACAATCACTCTACCTCATACGACTGTCCCGACTGTTTACATTTGTACATTTTCAATTGCACATGCATAATTGCACAGCTCACATTTGCACTGTTTTATTATTATTATTATTATTATTGCTCTTTTTTCTTTATTTTTCACATGCTGCCTTTTAAAGGTGCTTTATTTTTTATATTTCGGTTGTATATATTTCTTTTTACATTGTTGGCACTCTGTGGACAGCAAAGGAAGAATTTCATGGTACAGGGATACATGTTTCCTTACTGTGCATATAGCATTAAACACTTTGAATCTTGAATCTTGTATTTAATTAGTTTATCATAAGTTTAAGGTTAAGGGTAAAATCTTAATTCAAAAAGTAAACAGTAAAATTCCATCTGAAATGCAGGGGAGTTGAAGCAGAAAATGGAAATAATAACATAAAGTATCTAAAACTTGTACTCAACCTAAGTCCTACTGTCAGGTATTTGATAAGTTGCTAAGATGTGGGGTTTGAAGAAAAAGCGTATTATCTGCTTTTATGGTAACTTAATGTTTGCCATCAAAGCCCTGTATTAAAACAGCTTTGGTGAGATATGAGCCGGCTGTGTTTGTTTTGCCTTCCTCCACCTAAGTCCCTGTGTGTTTGTGTGTTTTCATGGGTTACACCTCATTTGCTGACAGAAAAGTGACAGAGACGAACATGCAATCAGGGGATTAAGGGATAGGCTCCTTGAGACAGCTTTTAGCTGATTCTGAATTTCTCTCTCTCGGTCTGTCAGTGTGACTTTTTCCTTCCTGTTTATGCTTCATGATTTACTGACTAGAAATGCAGCAGGGACAGGTGAGAGGGTGTTGACTAATTTGTTAACCAGATACTTGTGACCCCTTTGCCCACACATGCTGCCCTCTATTTACACATATGCACACATACACATAAAATTCATACAAACACAGAAAATAACCTATATCCTTGGTCAGTAGCAGGACATAGACTGAGATACACTACATTTGTTCCTGTGGTATTTGCGGCCTGGTTTTATCCATTCAAATGTTCAAATTAGGATCCATGGCAGTCACATTGTCATCTATTCACAATTGGAAGCTGGAATTTCCCAGCTGGTAGGTTGGAGTTATTACTGTGTGTGTTCACACGGTCCAGTTTGGAAAAACCTGTAAGGAAACATGGGCAGCCACAACAATTTCTTTGTCTTTCAAAAAAAAAAATGTGATCAACACACAACATCAGATATTTCAGCAATGCTGAAAACCAAACTTAGAAACTTAGAAACTTCTTCAAGGGTTATTAAAACAGTGGTGAAAGCTTTTCTGTGTAGCATGTACACATATTTTAATTTCATACTTTACTTAGTCTGAGGGTCTGTCAGAATCCTGGTAAGAAAGTGCTGATGGAGTGCAGCAGCATCAGGCACCATTTTTTAAATTAATACTGATTTATGCAAAAACCTCATTATTACAAGCTACACTGTGTCACATTATCAGCTGTTTCCTCCTCGTTCAGTACCAGCAGTACGCAAGCAGCATCTGATGACTTCAGACTTGACTCGACAAAATCAATCAATCAATCAATCAATCAATCAATCAATCAATCAATCAATCAGTCAGTCAGTCAGTCAGTCAGTCAGTCAGTCAGTCAGCCAGTCAGTCAGTCAGTCAAGCAATCAATCAATCAATCTTTATGACACTTTCCAAATTGAGCAGGTCTAGACCAGAGCAGGCAACAGTGGTGAGAAAAACTGCCTTTTAACAGGCAGAAACCTCGAGCAGAACCAGACTCAATGGTGGGTGGCCATCTGCCTAGGCCAGTTGGGTTGAGAGAGAGAGCAGGGGAGAAAGAGAAGCCACAACAATAATAAAGGCTTTAATAATTGAAATATGAATATTAATAATACTAAAAGTATAGTCATAATAGTAGTAATACATATAATACTAATAATAATGATGATGATGGTGATAATAGTAGGAGTCAAGCAGGACCACAGCAGCAGGGCCGACCACAGCAGCAGGGCCAACCACAGTTCATGAGAACCTGCAAGACAAAAGAGCACAGAGACTCCGTGGAAGAAGCAAAGATAGTAACATGCAGAGAAGAGCTCAGTGCACCATGGGAAATCCCCCGGCAGTCTTAACCTACTGCAGCATAGCTAAGAGCCTGTGCAGGCCCTAACTATAAGCATGATCAAAAAAGGAAAGTTTTAAGCCTACTCTTAAATGTAGAGAGGGTGTCTGCCTCGACGTCACTTGAACTCTTGACTTCTGTTGGAATACAGCCTTTTGACCAGGGTTCAATCCCATTTCCAGTTCTTACCCCTACTCCTCATTTTTGAGTGCCCCCTAGCCCCTCAGAGTAGAGTTACAAGGGGTAGTGGCCTAAATCTCCCCTTATGAAATGGTACAACCCTTCAACACCAGTGGCTGTTGCAATTCCTCTTGATCCCCTGCCAGTATCCACTGATATTAGAGAAGCAGTACCAAGTGCAGCAAATTCACTGCAAGTTCAGGTTCAGGCATCATGTGCAATCAATAGGGGGAATGTAACATTAAACTTGTCAAAATGCTGGACTGTGATACACAAATCAGCTCAGAGGCACCTCTGAGATACTTCAGTTTGAAAGTCCATGTAGTCCTAACATTTTGCCCAACTCCTCTATCCCAACAAGAATCAGGACAACCTACCCCCAAGCGTTAATGGTGTGTGACTTTAAAAACAAAGACTTTTTTCTACCTCTGGTTATGCAAAACTCCCATCAAGATTTTACAAATAACAACAGTTACTAACAGTAACTTTTATAGTGTAATTTTGGATGTCTCATGACAAAGTAAGCTCAGTGCTCAGTGTGCCCACACAACTTACTAGTGTGGTTTGGTATCTTATCGTCCAAAATCCAATAGCGAATGAAGCCAGGAGGTCAGTTAAGTTTTGTTTCACTGAGCCCAACGGTTGTAATAGCAATAAATCACAAGCCAGACAATAGGAGAAGGTCTAAATAACTGCAGACTATTATAGTGTTTAATATTTGAGTGGTGAGCCAGAATGACAGTGAGATACAGATATTCCTGTTGTTTTCTTTCTACCTGATTAAAAATCAGAAACAAGAAGCAGTCCTACAATCAGTGTATGTGTGTGTAGATGTGTACTTGTGTATGTTTATCCCTCCTGGCATCTCTGTGCTACAGGTGGGTACAGCACGTTACATGGCCCCGGAGGTGCTGGAGGCCCGACTGAATCTGGAGAACATCGAGTCCTTCAAACAGACTGACATTTACTCCATGGCCCTTGTGCTTTGGGAAATGACGTCGAGGTGTGAGGCTATTGGAGGTCAGTGTACGCACACATACCACAAACATACATGTTCTATAATTACCTGTTTCAGGTTGTGGGAAATATGATGTTGTGTAACACACAATCACGCACTCATACACGACTGAACAGATCCTGCTGAGGTGAAGTGTCAACCACTGAGGTAACTCTACAGTGACACACATCACAAGTCTCAGGTTATTACAAGCTCAGCAGGCCAGCCATTTGGCTGATAGTGATGTCATCATGTTCAAGTTCATCACAGCAACCCATTAGGCTCATCAGGATGGTCAAGAGTCAACCAAAAACCAACAAAAAGCTAATCTGCAATGGATTAGAAGCTGCTGGAAGACAGATGTCAGTGTCCACAGTCAAATGTGTCTTGCATCGCTGAGAGGCTGCCATGCAAAAAAGAAGCTTAAGCTTGCTTAAAGCTCGACTGAAGTTTACAGTTTGAAGTAAAAACTTTCTAGAGAAAAGTTCTGTGGTCAGATGAAAAGAAAATTGAGTAGTTCGGTTTCAATGACAAGCAGTATATTTGGGGGCAAGAAGGTGAGGACTTTAGCCCCAAGAGCAGCATGCCTACTGTCAAGCATAGTGGTGTTCTGTGGGGCTGTTTTGCTGCCAGTATAACAGGAGTTCTAAAGAAAGTAAATGGGACAATGAAGAGGGTGTATTATGTCCATATTTGTAAAACCTAAAATCACCAGCCAGAACAGAGCCAGCCCTGATCGATTTGGTGCCAAGATTTTAGCTGGTGCTCCTTGGATCTTAGACAATTGCCAATGCACACCAATCATGTTCATACACTCATAAGGAAACAGCATTGCTTCATGTTGATTTTTTTATTTTAGATATAAACCCACACAAAATTAAAACCAATATTGAAGTAACAATGGCATAAAACAAAATATACATACAATATAAATAAGGTGCTACACAAAAAATATAATATCAAAGAAATCAGTGAGAACATACTCTGTTCTTACCTTGTCAGTTAAAACAGATGGCCAGTGTTGATGGCAGGGTCTATTAATACAGCCTTTTAGTAGGAGCCTGCTGCTGTATCACTGAAAGGTGCTGAGATGTAGGTGTCTGCAGGTATTTGCAGGCTAGGGAACAAAATATTTCACAGCTCTGATGTGTTTTTAGTTTTTGGACTTTTTCACTAACCTTTGCTTTTTGGTGAGATATTGGATAATTTCAACATTTACTGAACAGAAACCATGTGAGAGTTTAAAGGGGGAAAAAAACACTTTTTGATGTGTTGCAGTTTAAAAGCTTGTTACATTATCCACATTTGAAAATTAACTAGTAACTAAAGTTGTCAAATAAATGAAGAAGAAAGTACAATATTATTCTAAGTGTAGTGGAGGGGAAGTATAAAGTAGCATAAAAAGAAAATACTGTAGAAGTTGTGGAAAACAGGAGGCGAACAACTTCTCTCTTTGATTGCGCTTCTCAGCCATTTATTAAAGGAACTTGGGTCAGGATCAAGAAATAAAACTCAGTAGTCGTTGCAACCTTTAGGGTAACTGCAGCCATCAGCCAAGCCGGCGCGGGAGCGCGCATGAACTCTTCACAGCAGTGCAGCTGATGCCTTATTCCCTACACATGAAGCAGCCAGGAAGCCAGCTCGCTGTGTGTAGTGACACACAAGCGCAGCGATTTATGGTTACTCTACACGTGACCTGTAATGTTTTCTTACCTGGTTACTAGGAAATGAGCCATGTCAGCATCTGTTTTCCCAATTCAAGTTGAAGCTGCCTCCATGAGCCGAAGGCGTATCCAATGTGTATTTGGGTGCCAGCCCAGCTTTGGTCGTAATGTCGTTTCGACTCAGACATGCCGCTGATAAAACCTTTGTTTTCTTCTTAGTATGACTTTTTAGTGGACTTTGTGTGGTGGTGGGTCGTTTGCTGGCCGTAGCAGAATCCATTACTACCCAAACACTAGTTTGGGTCCACCGCGCTTGTCTTCTTCCTGTATCTAAGTCGACAGCCGCCAAGGACACGTATTCAGCGTCATCTGACATCACGTCCGCAGGACTGCACAGGAAATTTGGGCCTGAATTGAATCAGAATCAGAATCAGAATCAGAATTCCTTTATTTGTCCTGCAAATGGGGAAATTTCTTAGTCACAGCAGCCAAAGGACAGTGTCACACTTAAACAATAATAAAAAGTAAAAAATAAACAATATAATAAGAGATAAGAGATAAGAAATAGAATTAACTCGTATATATATAGTATTTACAATATGACATAGTATTTATAATATTAACAGTGTAAGTATAAACAGTTTGGTATTGTTATTTACAATATATTTATTTACTACTCCATAGAAAATGGCTGATGCCACCACAGAGTCATAGAAAGTTGTCAGGAGTGCCCCCTGCACCCCAAAGGACCTGAGCTTCCTCAGCAGATGGAGTCTACTCTGACCTTTCTTGTATGTTGCTGCAGTGTGATCAGTCCAGTCCAGTTTATTGTTCAGGTGAACTCCCTGGTACTTGTAAGATGTCACCATCTTACAAGTACTGTGGGGTGTTTGGTGGGAGAAATCAGCAGTGTACAGGGTGAACAGGAAAGGGGCCAGGACTGTTCCCTGTGGGGCCCCCGTACTGCAGACGACTGTGTCCGACACACAGTCCCGAGTCCTCACATACTGTGGCCGGTTGGTGAGGTAATCGAGGATCCAGGTCGTGAGGTGTCGGTCCACCCCCGTGAGCTCCAGCTTGTCCCCCAAAAGTGCAGGCTGTATGGTGTTGAAAGCACTGGAGAAATCAAAGAACATGATCATCACAGTGCTTCCAGGCTTTTCCAGGTGAGACAGTGATCTGTCCAGGAGGAAGATGATGGCGTCGTCCACTCCGATGCCAGGCTGGTAGGCAAACTGGAGTGGGTCCATAAAAGGACCAACCAGAGGGCAGAGATGGACAAGGACCAGCCGCTCCAGGGTCTTCATCAGGTGTGAAGTGAGAGCAACTGGTCTGTAGTTGTTGAAGTCCTTAGGGTGAGGGATCTTTGGTACTGGTACCACGCAGGAGGTTTCCAGAGCAGTGACACATTTCCCAGCTTCAGGCTCATGTTGAAGATGTACTCCACAATCCTGCACAGCTGGTCTGCACAGGACTTGAGGAGCCTGGAGCTGATCCCGTCTGGACCCGTGGCCTTCTTCACCTTCATCTTCCTCGGTTCATTCCTCACCTGGATAGTGGAGAGGGACAGATTGGAGCAGGGGGGCTGAGTGTTGGGTTGGGGAGGTGGGTGAGTGTCAGGGGGGGCAGTGCGGGGTGTCTGCAGGCTGAAAGCAGTGGAAAGGGAGGTCGAGGTGAGAATGGGGCAGGAAACAGGGGGGATGGAAGAGGTGGTGGGGGCAGCAGAGATGACTGGGCCGGGGGAGGGGTGGGTGTCTGGTCAAACCTATTGAAGAATAGGTTCAGGTCGTTCACCCACGTCTGATCCCCAGCAGCCTGAGAGTATGGTTTCCTCAGCCCTGAGATGGTTTTAAGGCTTTTCCAGACTCCACTGATGTTACTCTGCTGCAGCTGGACCTCCATCTTCCTCCTGTAGCTGTTCTTCCCCTCTCTGATCTTCTTCCTCAGCTCCCTCTGCACAGTCTTCAGCTCCTCCTTGTTTTCTGACCTAAAGGCCCTCTTTTTCTTCTTAAGGAGAGCCTCAACACCGCACAGTCCTGGTGGGTACAGTGTTTTCAACACAGAAGTTTATGTAGTCCGTTATGCAGCCTGTTAAGCTGTCGATGTCCTCCCCATGAGAAACACACAGTTCTTCCCACACAGTTGAGTCAAAGCAGTCCCTCAGAGCCTCTTCAGACTCCTCAGTCCATGTCTTAACTGTGCGGATCTCCACTGGTTGCCTGTTTACGAGGGGCTTGTACACAGGCAGGAGATGAACCAGGTTGTGGTCAGATCTTCCCAGGGGAGGTAGGGAGGATGAGTTGTATGCCTCCTTGCTGTTGGCATAAAATAAGTCCAGTGTTTTATTGTCTCTGGTGTGGCAGGTGACATACTGTGTGAATGTGGGCAGCGTGGAGGACAGAGAGGCATGATTGAAATCCCCAGAGATGAGGAAGAGGGCCTGTGGGTGCTGTGTCTGCAGTGAGCTTGTGACTGAGTGGAGAAGGTCACAAGCTGCATCAGCGTTAGCAGAGGGGGGGATATACACAGCGATCACGATCACCTGTGTGAACTCCCTCGGGAGGTAGTACGGCCTCATGCTAACCGCTAAAAGTTCAATGTCCTTACTGCAGACCTGTTCTTTAACAGTGATGTGCCCAGAGTTACACCATCTGTCATTAACAAACACAGCCAGCCCTACTCCTTTCATCTTACCGCTCTCTGCCGTCCTGTCCGCCCGCTGCATTTGAAAACCGTCCAGGTTAGCATCCGTGTCCGGGGTCAGCGCCGTTAGCCACGTCTCAGTAAACACCATGATGCTGCTCTCACGGTAGTCCCTCTGATGCCGGGTCAGCGCCGTTAGCTCATCCATCTTGTTGGGGAGAGATCTCACATTCCCCATGATGACAGACGGGAGGACGGGTCTGTAGCGTCTCCTCCTGCTACGGCGAACAGCTCCGGCACGGCACCCGCGTCTCCTCCTCTTCAGCTCGCGCGGGACATCGGGCCGCTCGAGCGGCGGCACCGCGGCACTACTGAGGGCCAACAGCTGATCCCTACTGTAAACAATAGGGCCGCATACAGGCTCCCCGGACACGGCGGAAAACAGCGAAAAAAGCAGAATTAAGACCAGAGCGATAAAAACAACTCTGGTCTCCATACTGCCCGGAGAAAGAGCTCCAAAAAGAAGTAAATTTAAAAAGTTAAAAAGTACTAAAAGTTATATAAAAAGAAGAAAAAGCTCAAAGGTGAGCGAGAGCTGCTGTAACAGGCTGCCACTCACGCGGCGCCATCTTGACCATATGACCATTTGACCATACGCTGTTGCAGTACATTATGCAGCACACAGCCTGTTTAAGGCAATGAAGAGATACGTGGGTGGGCTTCATCACACTTTAGCATTAAAAAACTTAAAATGCATGTTTATTTTTTCACAAATCCTGTCCCAAGTTCCTTTAACACAAAAGAACTACAACAGCGGGAAAACTGCTAAAACACCTAGCCCCTCCCAACCCTGTGTTGTTACACACTGATGCTTGCTAGGGGGCCGTGCCCAACAGTCAGTTGTCAGTGAGAGGGAAACTACCCAGATTAGGGTGAATTAAGTCTGTCCAGTCCACTACATACATCCCCCCAGAATTCACCGTAACAGGAATAAAATGACAACATCAATGCGTTGGAGGGCGGATGGTCCGACCTTAATGGCTCCGCAGAACAGGAGCGGGGGCTGGGGTTCCCACCGGGGAAACCGTGGGGGTCTTGCAGCTGTGTGGGGGTAGTGCATTTGGGCCAGCCCCACAGGTCAGTCCAAGTCCAGATGAGCTGGTTTGAAGCGGTCCACCACAAAGTGTTTGCCCCCGGTCCCCAGTATGCAGAACGGTCCATCATAGGGAGGTTGCAGGGGTCCGCAGTGGGCGTCGTGGCGGATGAAAACATACTCAGCTGCCTGCAGGCTCTTGGGGGCGTGAGACTGAGCGAGACCACGTTGTGAAGTGGGGACGGGTGTGAAGGCTTTGGCGTTGTCCAGGAGCGAGGTCCGCTAATGCAATGCCAACCAAGGAGCCGTGCTGTTGGGGACAAAATCCCCCGGAACCCGCAGAGGTTGTCTGTAGACCAGTTCAGCAGATTGTGGGTGCATTTTGCATGCCCAACATGACCCACTGGAGCCTGTCGACCCAGCTGCTGTCCATGAGACTGGCCCGCAAAGCGGCCTTCATGGAACGATTAAATCGCTCGCACAGCCCATTAGCCTGTGGCTGGTAGGCTCCCTGCAACTGCATTCCAGAGCTCGGAGGTGAACTGCAGGCCAAACTGGGCGACCCAGGTGGTAATGAATGCCTGCGCTACCTCAGAGGATGTTGTCAAGGACAGCGGGATGGCTTCCAGCCATCGTGTGGTCCAGTCCACCATGGTGAGGAGGTGTGTGAAACCGTGGGAGGGGGGCAGGGGTCCCACCAGGTCATTGTGATCGAACCTCCTCTCGGGCAAGGAGAACTGTGTCAGGGGGGCCTCGGTGCACCTTAGCGTGTTGGCAGTCCACGCAGGGGTCAGCCCAGGCTGTGACATCCTTCTTGAGACCGTGCCAGACAAAGTTAGCTGCCACCAGTCTTTGAGAAGTTTTCCTGCCTGGGTGAGAGAGGCCATGTACAGCCTCGAAAACTTGTCATTTCCACCCGGCGAGGACGACGGGCTGTGGCTCACCTGTGGAAACATCACACAGGAGTGTGATGTTGGCTCTGTCAAAGTCTAAGTTCTCCAATCGCAGCCAGGTGACTGCTGTCCTGAAGGCCTGCACGTCTGGGTCGGTGGTTTCGTCCGCTGCCATGCAGGCGTAGTCAATCCCTAAGTGGATGACCCCTGTGATGGCCTGGGAAAGGCAGTCCACGACCAGTTTGTTTTTTCCAGCAATGTGCTGAATGTCCATGGTCATGTCATGGTATTCACTCTGAAATGTAGGAGAGTTGTCTCTGTTGGCGGGCGGACCAAGGCTCGGTCACATTGGCCATGGCGAATGTCAGTGGTTTGTGGTCTACAAATGCTGTGAATTGCTGCGGCTCCAGCAGGAAACAAAAGTGTCCGATGGCGAGGTAGAGGGCGAGGACTTCATGGTCGAAAGTACTTCCTTTTGTTGGAGCGTAGCTGCCTGCTGAAGAAAACAAGCGATTGCCAGGCGCTGTTCACCCACTGCTTGTGTACCGCACCAACTGCGAAGTCTGAAGCATCTGTGGTGATGGCGATAGGAGCGTTGGGTGCTAGGTGTGCTGCTCTGTTTCGTTGGCTTGTGTGGGTTTCCTGGGTAATGATGGTTTGAAGGAGCGCAGTGACGGTGAGCAGTCTGGTAGACTGAGTAACTCTACAATATTGTCAAACATTGAGTCCCATCTAAACCTACCTGCCTGATAGGGAGCATAGTGATATAGTTAGCTTGCTCCACTCATACCCCTCTTTGTTTGGTGATGTGCTTTCCCGAACCAGTGTGTTGTCTCATGGCATAGACGTTGGCTCTGCTGCTCCCATTAAGCTGCATGCCTATCGTTTTCCAGTCCCTAAAAGGGAGGGGATGAAGAAAGAGGCTGAATATCTGTTGGAAAATGGTTTAGCCAAACCTAGTCACAGCCCTTGGAGCTGGCTCTTAAAGCAGATGGCACACCACTTTTCTTCACAGATTTTCGGAGGGTTAATTCAGTTACAGTGCCTGATTCCTTTCCTTTGCCACGTATGGAGGATTGTATAGACAGCATTGGTCCTGCCACAGCCATTACAAAATTAGACCTCCTGGAAGGGTACTGGCAGGTCCCACTAACACCCAGAGCATCTGCTATCTCCGCGTTTGCCACCCCGACCACTTCTTGCAGTATGACGTGATGGCTTTCGGCCTGAGGAATGTGCCTGCACCCTTCCAGCATTTGATGCATTTGGTGTTAGGAGATGTGCCAAACTGTAACGTGTATTTAGATGATGTAGTGGTGTACTCTTACTCGTGGGAGGAGCATGTGTCAACTTTGTCAGAGGTTTTCCAGCAGTTGGCTAAGGCATCGCTGACGTTAAACCTTGCCAAGTGTGAGTACGGTAAGGCCACTGTCACTTATTTGGGGAAGCAGTTGGGCCATGGTCAAGTCCGTCCGGTGGATGCTAAGGTTCAGGCAGTATTGTCTTATCCTGTCCCATCCACCAGATGTGAACTCAGGCGATTCCTTGGCATGACAGGCTATTATCGCTATTTTTGCAGGAACTTCTCTGTTGTGGTGGCACCACTTACCAGGTTGTGCAGTCCTGCTGTCCATTTTGTATGGACTGAGGTGTGTCAACGTGCTTTCGAAGCGGCTAAGTCCCTTCTTTGTAGTGCCCCTGTTCTGGCTGCCCCAAACTTCTCTCAGCTGTTCAAGCTTGAGGTTGATGCCAGTGCATCAGGGGCGGGTGCTGTGCTGTTGCAAGATGGCAGACGTGGTGTAAGTCATCCTGTGTGTTATTTTCTTGTTGTTTATGTTTAAATGCCACCAGCTTAACTACTCGACCATAGAGAAGGAGACACTAGCCATGCTCCTTGCCCTCCAGCATTTGGAGGTGTATGTCGGCTCCAGCCCATCCACTGTGGTTGTTTATACTGACCATAACCCTCTTGTGTTCCTTGCCCAGATGCGCAACCACAATCAGCGCCTGATGTGCTGGGCTCTGTTAGTTCAGGGATATAACATCCAGGTTTGTCACAAAAAGGGAGCTGACAACTTAGTCTTGCGGGTAAGGTGACCGGTTTAGTTCTTGTGTGTTGCCTTGTAACGTTTTGGTGCTGTGTCTGAAAACGTGAGTATTGAGAAGTGTGTGTGTGTGTTGGTGTCAATACCTGTTGTAGAGGCCTAAATGATATTGTATGGTGTGTGAACAAAATATGGTTTGTTCTTATGGGAGGGGGTGCCCCAGCCCTAGTGTGTGGCTGTGTTTGTGTTGTGTTTTTGTGTTGTGCTTTCACTTAGGTGTGGCCCTCATCCTCCCCCTCCTCCTTGCCAGTGTGTGGAGGTCCACACCTTATCCTACTTCCCACTTACTTGCCGGGTGACATAAAGTGCTGCTGGTGCCAGTGGGCTGGGCTGCTGTGGGGTGCAGGAGCCAGAGTGACTGAGCTACAGACCACACATTTTCTTTTGGAGACCAATCTTCCTTTGTTGACCAGTGTTACTTTTTGTAAATAAACTTTTTCTAGCTTAACTACTACCTCCTGTTTCTTTTCCCTCCTTTACGCTCGGTTTTATTTTACTATGTTACTCCCCTCATCCCCTGGCCTTACGGAGACGTAACAGACTGGAAACTAAAATTGTACCTGGTGAAATATGCCCAGTATTACTTCTTTAAAAGGAGCTGTTTGTAATTTCCAGCCACCTAATTCAAACAAATAGGGGGCAGTATTTCCCCCTTTCTCAATGTTTAGTTCAAACTCGTTTTGCCATTTATCTTATATATTTAATTTGTTTCTATGCAAATTCATTACTGCAAGTTGTTAAAATTGTAAAGACCAAAATAATAACCACTATGTATATATTTATTTACTCATATATTCACCATTGCTCAGTTGCATTCTTTTGTTTCTAATGCACTGATACTGAATTCTGAGAACAGTTCATTCTATTGGTGTAACAAACACATGTCTGTGTAAGCAGGCCTACATCTCTGAGTTCAGCAATGTCTCATTGCTGAACTCAGAGATGTCCTTCTTATTTCTGTAGAGTGAAAAATGAGGGAATTAGGGCGAGTGACAAAACTGGTGCCGTCTGCTCTCCTCCAGAAATTGAGGCTCAAAATTAACATTGTGGCTTAAAAGTGTAAGTCCTACATCTGAAATAAGACCATCAGCTGAAAGACTACAAAATTCCTACATTTCTATCTATACGTTTTTCCAGCTGCTCCTCTCCACTCTAGAGGTCACGTGACCCACACTGTGAAATCTAAAGAGGGGCGAAAAAACGTAAAACTAAAACTGTCACAATTTAAAAACTATATAAGATTTTAAAAAGCTGAATACTAACTGAATATTTCAAAGTCTTGAGACTTGTTCAAAGTTGAAATGGTGTCTGTAGCTAAATCTATAGAGGAGCAGAAGAGGTTGAAAGTGGGGTGGGTTTGGAGAGGATTTGAAGATTTCTCCAATTACTTCTATTGTGAAAACTACAAAGCTGAAAGTGCTTAAAAAGCTGAACATTGTGATAGCTGAACGGTTTCTCTAGCTGAATGTATGTTGAAGCAGTAGCAGAACGAAATTTGAAAAATTCCCCATGAATGGGCAAAATTTTGCAGAAAATGCTGAGTATTTCAAAAAGAATAATAGATAGAAAAGCCAAAAGAAGATGAATATTTTGATAGTCGAACAGTTTCGGTAGCTCAAAATTTGTAGGAGGAAAAGCCGGCCAGAAAACATATGGAAGGTGGAATAATAATAAACTTGAAGAACAACAACAAGAAGAACGAGAAGAGAAGAACAGTATGAATGCCTTCAGCATCTAATAAAAAAATAAATAAATTGAATGTACTTTGTACATCAGGCACACTAAATTATGCACACCAATAAAAGACAAACTATTGATGTAATGTTTCAACCACAGAGGGTCTTGAGGTAAAAGTGAAGTCATGAAGTGAAATGATTCATCAGATACAACACATTTTCAGAAAGATAACAGACTGGTTTGGCCACATCTCGACTCTTATTGTCTGGACGGATCTAAATGTGGGGGGCGGTCCCACCTGATCTGTGATCTTCTGAGATGGTGACTGAGACTTGGGACATCTATACTGGATTAATGATAGTTTAAGGACACTGTAACATGTTGACACTCTTTATGTTTAATTTTTGGAATGATGGACATGGTCTATAATGCACCTACACACAAGTTTCTAATCTTTTTTTCCAGATCATAATATAATATAGGAGACTGCAAGCAAACAATATCATTTTAACATAATAGAGTATAATAATAATAGTAATAATGTAGCATTGTGTCACACACAAACTGGGAATACTGTCCTGGTGTATGTGTAATATACACCAGGACAGTCTAATCTATTTTTGACAAATGCTTAAACTTTAGCTGTCCCTAAAATGGGATGGACCACAGTAGAATCTGGGACTTTTATGTCATCTTTGGCTTCTGGTGTCTTAAGAATGGTGTGGTACAATGATGGTGCAATGGTATAACATCCAACTATTAACCACAGCTCATTCTGGGTTTGAGAAAGAATGTTAACTGTTTGACAGTTAGAAACACTGGCTGGAGTGGGACTTTTCCATTCAGTATGCTCAGCAGTGTTTAGTATCCATCATGTTTAAAAAGCTGCTGTGGAACGTGTTCAGTTACGTAAGGTCAAGGTGTGTCATAGGGCACAATTAATCTGCGTTATTTTTTCTGTAATTAATTATTGAGATGAACACATTATTTTGACAGCCCTAGTACTTATACTTGAGTACAGTTTTTGGCTACTCTACGTTCCACTTCCCACTTCTGCATATTAAACTGACAGCTCTCAATAAGCTCAACAGCTATGTGCAGGAGAGACAAAATGAAAAACAGAGATAACTGTGGATTTTTTTTTTTTTTTCACTAAAGAATAAGATGACAGAGTCAGGTATTAACAAATAACAGTTCTATAAAAAATTCGGGATCTCACTAATTTCTACATGGCTACGGCCCTGATCACATCATAATCATTCGACCCATTGTTCATTTAAAATATGCAGCTTTAAATAAATATTCCCAAATGCACTTCAGTGCTTTAGGGAATTTATCAGCCTTTTTTAAACAAATGCATCAAATATAAACACTTAAGTTACCCTCAATGTGAAGTTATCTCAAATCTCAAAAATGTTGGGTTTGGTTTTTATTTCATTGACCAAATGAAGATAATTGAATGTGTGTACATTTTCTGTTTGCAGCATGGACGGGACTACAACTGCATTTCATCATGCATTAACAATAAGGCTGAACCTTGATCTTCCATGCATCCTAATTATCATTCAGTAGATGTATTTAATTGTGCACACTGTACTGCAATCTGAGGTTCCCTATACACCTTCTACCTATATATGAACAGTGTGTACCTGTTATCCGCTTGTGTGTGTCTGTGACCTATATAGTGCAGACATGAGGTCTGGGTAACTGTTTCCTGTTACGTAGTGACGGGGAGTTTATGTATCAACAGGGACCCTATGGCCCGATGGTCGTGTCTGTCGGACTGCACCTCGACCTCAGCTTCAGGTCTGCAGCAGGAATTTGAGGAATGTCTGATATGTGATGGAGACAATCTGAGCTCTGCTCTTGCCCTTCTTTGGGCAGGAAATCAGGGAGAGCAGGAGTGGATACTGTACCTGTTCCAGCTGGCTGTGTGTGTGTCTGTGTGTGTGTGGTTAAATGGCCTCAGAAGAATAGGAAGATCAAAGTGAGGACATTTTTCATCCTCAGCAGCTGTGAAGTTTGCATTATAGTATCATTGTTGTCAGTAGCATTTTTCTGTATTCGTGCCCCTCACTCATCACTGTCTGTCTGGATGCTACAAACATTTGTATTTTTGTATTCACTGACACGCCTACAACCTATGTATTCTTTCCTAAACTACATTGTGGCAATGTCCCCTAGATTTCCCCACTCATATGGTATGTATGTGGAAGACATATTTGCAGCTGGTAACTACGTTACTCCGCCACTTTCATTTCATTTGTGGGCAACACTGTATTTGTCAAATTGCATTCACACATTCTCATTGCATTCACAATAATGATATTATTGTTTTTCTGGGGAAGGACCAACATGCTCTAATTGTGCACCATTAGAATTTGGCTTGCATGACACCCATGTACAATATATGGACAGCGCATTTTAGGAACACATCCCACAGCAGTACAAGGCACAATCTTTTGCACTTATACATACAGAATATTGAATTCGAACAGATTACTGATTGATTTTTTTACCATGTACCAACACAAAAAGTGACAGCACTATTAAATGATATGCTCAGATTATGTCGAGTCTATGGTAATACAATACTCTCGTCCAATTACCAGCTGTGAGGAGATACCTTCCTAGTGTGATTCCATAGTAAAAAAAAAAAGTGGGCATAAAATCCACAGTTCTTGTTTTGTGTAAGTTTAGCCAAAAACAATGTGAGGCTTCAACAGTCAAATAGAGGACTACCTTCTAAAGTTAGTCAGCTTTCAAAATTCTCTTTTAATGTTTCCATAGACAGTGTTTTCCTGCTGAGCCTCAGCAGAGATAATCAGTGCACCCTTATAGGACAAAACATTTGCAACTATCTTACATGTGACTGCCAGGACAAACATATCTACTGGAATTTGAACTGCCTCTTAAACTTCAGCTGAATGGAATTGAATACATTTTTGCACTGAAACAGGACTGTAAGGGAGTTGTTAGGCAACTGCGACAACACACTCCACATAGACAATGCTTGTGTTTCGTTAGTTAACTAAGCGAGTCAACTACGTAGCCTACTCAACCATAGTAGACGCACAACATTCAAGGGATAAATGTAGTACACAGTCTGAGCAAACCAAAATTAGGCTCTGAAACGCTCCGGTCGAATATAAGGTGTGTGGAGGACTGATCTAGGCCTGTCTATGTCTCAGTTTGGGATTGTGAGTGTGTGTGTGTCCTGTCTCTCCACCCCAACAACAGGGGACAGAAAAGTGGATACAAATACCCTGCACTGGCTTTGTTGCTGTGGTCAGTTATAGTACGTTCTCTGTGTGTCGCTGAGCATTTAATTTACATATCCCGAATTAGCCTGCAGGGCGTGGCAGGGCCTACATGTTCTGTCTGAGTTGAGGGTTATGCAGGGTAATGGAGCAGGGCAAAGAGTTTGCACTGTGCCAAGCAAAAGGTTTGTGGTCCGTGAAGGGAGACAGACTTTGGCAACAACTGGTGAGGGCGTGATGGTTACAGCCTGCCTGGACAAAGGCTGAGGAACCAAAGACATTTCAGAGGAAAAAGGACATCTTGGCTTTTTGAGAAATTTGCTTATTACTTTCTTGCCAAGAAATAGATGAGTAGATATATACCAGTCCAATCTGTGTTTTAAAGTCTGGAGCTGAGGCCAGGAGGCAATTTGCTTAGTTTTTATTAGCTTATTAACTAACACGTTGTTTCTCTTCTTCTCTGATTAATATAAACACAAACAGAAAAAAAGTGCTGAACTAACAGATAAACCTTTGCTTTTTTTTGTCATTTAAGTTTTTATTCAATTTTTTATATGTCAAACATCATACAAAAGACATCAAACTTCAGCACGATCAAATCAACCATATTAAACAAAAATACACAGAATAAAAACAAAATATGCATATACATATAAATATACATACATACATAAATCCCAGCCCATAAACACGCAGCACATCACCCAACACTAAACATTTTGTCCACAAAAAGAGTATATGATAATATATATATATATATATATATATATATATATATATATATATATATATATATATACACACACACGAATCGTCCTCCCCTCACATGTTATAGGCACCTATTCCCCTCTTATATGATTCAGAAAATGACGCCAGACCTGGTAAAAATTCCCTTTGTTATCATTCAACCTTGCTATCATTAATTCATAGCAGGCATTATCTGTCATCAGCTTAACCCAGTCAGTAAATTCTGGTCGAGTCTGACTCTTCCAGTGGTGACAAATGATTCTAGCTGCAGTGATGAAGCCTGTCAGTGCCAAACCGAATTCTGCTTTTGATATTCCTGGTGGTGACCTTGACCTGTCTCCCAGTAGGCAGAGTTGGGGGGATTCTGGTAGAGCTTTCCCAAGCCATTCACCCAGTTTTCCTATAACCTCCTTCCAGAAAGGAAAAACCAAGGAGCACTCCCACAGTGAGTGTAAGAAGGAACCTGCCTGTGCATTACACTTCCAACACAGGCTGTTCTGTATCAAGCCCATTTTATGGAGCCTTACTGGCGTATAATAATACCTGTGAATAATTTTATAATGTGTGAATTTGCCTCGGACGTCCCTGATGGACCACCCTGTGTTTGCTATTATGTTTTCCCATACATCTTCCTCAATGTCACAATTTAGATCTCTTTGCCAAATTAGTCTTAAATTATTATATTTCCCACACTGGGCATCCACAACCATATTATAGAGAACTGAGGCAGAGTGAGCAGAACTAGGCAGCTCAAAAAAGAGTCTGATCATATTTTCCCCTTCGCCTGGTGTAATGCCTGAGGTTCTAACACTACTTCTTAACTGGAGGTACCGCCAAAAGTGCCCTTTCTCTTTCCGGCTGAAATGTGTACTGATTTCTTGAAATGATAGAAACACACCATCTTTATACAGGTCTCCAATCCTGTTCAGGTTCCCCTCCAGCCAGGACTTCCACAGGAAAGGTTTCCGGTCTATTTTTATAGATGGATATTCCAGATAGAGGCATAATCTTGTCTGTATTGGGATATCCTGAGCATCTTGTGTAACTTTGCCCATACTACTCTGGAATGGTGCAGGATTGGATTACTCTCACAACCAGTCAGACTACCCACAGCATTTTGTGACAAGGTTTCAATTGGTTTGAATGGGGCTGTGATTTCCTTTTCTATTTGTGTCCATCCAAGGTGTGAGTCATAGCTGGCCCAATGTTTGGCTAACTTTACCATTTCAAATGCTATATTATAAAGTTCCACATTGGGTAAGACTAGGCCTCCTTTTCTTCTTGATTCATAAAGTTTTTGCATGGTGATTCTAGTTTCTTTCCATTCCATAGATAGTCCTTAATTATCTGATTATACTGCTTAAAGATCCCAGCAGGAATTGTCACAGGTACCATCATTGATATGTAATTAAACTTAGGGGCAACTACCATTTTAATTGTATTGATTTTTCCCATAAGTGTAAGATTTATTGATTTCCATCTGTCTAGGTCATTCTTTATTTTCTGAAGCAACGGAGTCATATTAAGTTGTATAATATTACTCATGTCAGCAGTCAGTCTAATACCAAGATACTTCATCCCTGATGATATCCATTTGAATCGGAGTGCACTAACCGCTGCTGGATGGCATCCCCTGGACACCGGCATAACCTCTGACTTGTGCCAATTGATTTTAGAGCCAGAAATTTGTGAAAACTTTTCAATTGTGTCTAGAAGAATAGGGGCTGATGAATTCGGGTCTGCAGAAAGCCAAGGGATGTCATCCACATACAGAAACAATTTATATTCTCTACCTCCTGCCTTCACTCCTGTAATTCCTGCCTCCACCCTTATTGCAATTGCCAGAGGTTCAAGGAATAAAATAAAAAATAAAGGTGATAACGGATCTCCTTGCTTCGTTCCCCGTGAGAGCTGAAAGAAGGGGGACATTTGTCCATTGGTGAGGACTGATGCTCTTGGTGCTGTATAGATCAGTTTAACCCAGTTGACAAATCCTGACCCGAAAACAAAAGCTTCCAAGACATGTATTAAAAAACCCCACTCAACCCTATCAAATGCCTTCTCCGCATTAAGGGAGAAGGCTGCTACTGGGGTGTTTTCTTGACGGCTCTTCCACATAAGGTGGAGCAACCGTCTGAGATTGTCTGAGGAAGACCTCCCCTTCACAAATCCTACCTGGTCTTCATGAATAATGTCTGGTAAAATATTCTCTAGCCCCATTGCCAGGACGTTAGTGAGCACTTTACAATCCACATTGATTAAACTAACTGGTCGGAAGCTACCTGGATCCAATGGATCCTTATCTTTTTTGAGGATCAATGATATCAAAGCCTCATTAAATGTATTCGGGAGATGCCCCTGTGACAGTGATTCTGAGTAAACTGCAGTCAGAACAGGTGCCAGCATATCTATGTGTTTTTTGTAATACTCCACTGGAAAGCCGTCTAGTCCTGGAGACTTTCCAGGTTTCATGCATCGGATGGCTGCTTTAACTTCTGATTCTGAAATAGGGGCGCCCAGCTCTCCCACTTGATCTGAGGATATCTTGTTAAGTTTGATTTTGGAAAAAAATGTATTCAGCTTGTCTGTATCCGAATCTATCTCTGAAGTATAAAGTTTTGAATAAAAGTTTTGAAACACTAGATTAATTTCCTTTATACTAGTGACCACTTCTTCCTTTACATTTGTAATACCAGTAATCACATAGCCGGCCTCTCTTTGCTTAAGTTGTCTGGCCAATAGCTTGCCCGATTTTTCCCCATTTTCATAAAAATGTGTTTTCAATCTGAACAGAGCGTATTCAGCCTTTTTGTTATAAATCTCATTTAAATCCAATTTCAGAGCGCACACTTGTTTAAGTAATGAATCACTGTAACTATTTGCTAACTGCTTTTCTTTCTCTTTTAGTTGAGATTCCAGTTTCTTCAACTTTTCAATGCTTTCTCTTTTCTTTTTACAAGAGTATGCTATAATCTTACCCCTTATAAAAGCTTTTGATACCTCCCACACTGTGCCCATTTTCTCTGTGGATCTGACATTATTTTAAAGAAGCTTTTGAGGTCCTGAAACAGTAACCTATCAAATACTGGGTCTTGGTATAGCGATGTATTGAATCTCCACCTATTTCTTTTGATGGAAGCCATTTGCATCCGGCTGCTAGACAGAGTTCCACTGTTGCATGATCTGTGAGAGCGATAAGCCAATCCTGCATCCTACAATAGATTCAATCATACTTTTAGAAATTAGAAAATAATCTAATCTTGAGTGGGATTTATGTTTATGAGAGTAAAAAGTGTACTCCTTTTCTCTCAGGTTAATTCATCTCCATATGTCCACTAACCCTAGGTCTTTCATAAGTAAATGTATTGCCTGTCTATCCTTCGGTATAATCTTACTATAGGTTGTTCTATCTAGGACATTATCCTGGATTTGGTTGAGGTCTCCTCCCATTACTGTATGCCCATCGACAATGCCCCCTAACAATTTATTCACTTTGTGAAAAAAATTTGCGTCCTCCACATTGGGGGCATATATATTGCATAGATTTAACTTCATTCCATTAACTATGGCCTCCACACATATGAGTCTACCATCCTCACCTTTGTGTTGTTTTAATAATACAAAATTCAGTTTCTTATGCACCAAAATTGCTTTGGGAATATCTGCCCAACCCAATCTCTTTTAAGTTTAACCACCTCTGAGTTAACCAGGTGTGTCTCTTGGATAAATGCCACATCAGTCTGTTGAGATTTCAGATAGCTTGAACATTTCCTCCTCTTTACCGGGTCTTTTATTCCGTTGATATTCTGATCGACCGATCCGGTCGATATAGGTGTTTCTGTGCTGTCCAACTTAAACCCATAATAATTACCCTTCCTGTGCAGGCTCTTGAACACATTCTTAACTGATTATCACAACAAAATGAACCAACTCTGAAACAGTAACAAAACATGAACAATAGAAAAAACCCTCCCACTGTCACTCCCCACTTCTCACTCTTCATTGAGAAGAACCCTCCCTATTAGCGTGGGGCGCTTCCAAGAAATGCCCCCCAAAACCTCCCCAATCCCCTTCTGCCAACATCCCACATTTTACACTACATGTTGTGATTTGCAGCACTGTGTTATCCGAGCTTATGTCTTATTAGAGACAGGCAATTTGACAAAATGCTGTAGTTTCACAGCTCAAAAAAAGAGAAGATAAGTAGGTAAATAAATAAAATGGAAAAGAAAAATAAATAAATAAATAAAAATGCCAGACAAGTGTTATGGAGGCCTGCCTTTTCAGTTAGATACAATGTACTTTCAACTAAAATAACCCACAGCCTCAACCAAAATGAAGAGGTACGGGAAAAAAAAAAAAAAAAAAAACCTTGCTCGGTCTAATGAAAAAGCTTTACTGTGGTAAGCCTCCAAGTCAAAGCTATCAGTCTATAGATAATCATTAGCCCCTATGTAATTGTGTCCAACAGGTGTCCATGCATGGTTCAAACAAAAGTCCACTGCCTTGTCTGCATTACCAAGTGTCTATTACTTAAATCACTGGGTTGTATTTGGAATTGCATATTTTGCCCACCTTTTTACATTGCCACGGTTAGATCACTCTGGTTCTGCTTCTTTTGTGATAAGCTCTATGGCTTTGCGATGGTCCTCGAAGCTCACCTTGCGTCCTTTCCATGAAAAGCGTATCATCCATCTCATGAAGCTTCTTCCTGATGTCGGAAAACTTTTGTCTCTTTTCCACCACCTCTTTGGTCATGTCAGGGAAGAACATAATGTTGTCGCCTTGCCACTTCATCTCTCTTTTCTCCCGGTATCCGTCCCTCGCCGCGTTCAGCACTCGGTCCTGCTCTAGATAGCTGTGGAAGCGCATGATGATGGGTCTCGGTGGTTGGCCCTCATTGGGCATTGGCGCCAGGGAGCAGTGCACTTGCTGGAGCTCGTTTTCAGCCAGGTGTATCCCCAGTACCTCGGAGATGATCCCTCTCACATATTCCCGCGGCGCCCCACTCTCCAGTTTCTCCTTTAGCCCAACCAGGCGCAGGTTGAGACGTCTGTCTCTATTAGCAGCATCTTGCACAGCTCTCTGCAGGTCTTCATATTGTTTGGCTCGCTCTTTTATTTCTTTAGACAGCCGCGTGTTCTCCGTCTCCAAGTCCATAATTCGCGACTCAGCTTGGTCGAGCCTCTCATAGATAGCAGCGACATCAGTCTTCATCTTTGCCTGAGATGATTTAACTGATTGAACGTCAGACTGTATGTCTTTGAGAATATCGCTCACTTGAGCCATTTCCTGCCATCTCCGGACCAATTTGTTTGGACAGTACTTATCGGCGGTTTCACCCGGTTTTATTTCTCATGTAGCGAAGATTGCCGTAGAATTAGGACGAAGTTGGGTGATTTCTTGGGAGAGTAATTTTCAGGCAGCCATCTTGGTCAGCGGTCACACGTGACTCCCCAACCTTCGCTTTTTAAGAAAAACATTGCAGCATGAAAAGCTTCCTAAAACCACAAGTTGTCATTTCTACACTTATATTTGACTACCAATGAGATAGGTGTTACATGATACATGTCTTTTGGTTCTAGCACTGTAGTGACTGATATTATTCTTACAATAAGTTTACACAACGACATGGTTAGGTTTAAGTGACACAATTACATGGTTAGGTTTAGGCAACACAACTACATGGTTAGGTTAAGCCAACACAACTACTTGATAAGTTTTTTGGAAAAGTCCATTGTTTTGGATGAAATAGAGCCTTTCACAACATTATCCATTTGTTAGAAAGGCTGTCTGTTAGAAAGTCCTGAAGGCAAACTTCTCACATGTGCATGATATGTGTCAGTGTTAGCTAAGCGACTAATGTTTAGTCTGATGTAACTATTTAAGGACCCAATGTTTAGGATTTATGGGAATCTTTTGGCAGAAACTGAAACCAACAACCATTGTGTTTTCATCACCTTAGAATAATCATTTTATATCTACAGAGGGAGCAGGTCCAAGTTATTATGGAACCTGGCCATGTTTTCGCCAGACCTGGCGAGGGTTAGGGTTAGTGGCTGTGTAGAGGGCCCTTCACGTTTCTTAAGTTTTTAGGCCACGTAGGGGAGGGTGAGACGAGGAAGTGTATATTGTTCAATCTGCAACCTCACTGATACGTGCCACTAAATCATACACACTGGACCTTTTAAATAAAGATGAGGTAGACACAATGTTATGTCAGCACAGGGCAAGCGAAGAATGGAAGCAACTAAACACAGGAGCTAAAAAAGACAGAGTAAGTTTAGCACTATGTATAGTATATTTATACAAAGCAAACATGTTATGCAGACACTACAAGCAGTTAAAGCCTGATTTATGATTGCTTTTCACCCAAAATTATGTGTCACAGAATGTAAGTAGTGGAGTCAATAATATTGCTATCAACTGCACTGAGTCACTTTCAGGCCTGGACACAAATGGGACGTCATTCACCTGCTTGCAGCAAAGTTGTGTGTTCGCCAATTTCACTCAGGAGCTAAAAATCCCCCCCCAAAAAACACCTTAAACGTTCACAGCAACCAAATGTTCCATAAACCAGCTGCAGCGATTCAGCCCAAAGCTCTTTTTGGGGGTGGGATGCTTCACTTGTATAAGGAGAAGATTTTGTTTTGATGAGAGGTTGCAGTTCATCAGAGATTCTGCAGGTTAATTTCTACTTCTTATGTTGTAGTTTGTACTGCCTAAATGTGGGATCTGTCTCATGTTCGGAGACAAAGGTCTGTTGAATGCCAAACATGGAGCTGTTTTTTTTTTTTAAGATATCATGTCCCAGACAATGTATCCAGTCACAGAGGTTTCTGCTATCCTCCAGGCCACAAAGGTTTCAGACAAATAATCTGAAAAGGAAACTGTCGTAAACCACTTTCCGCCCCTTAGATTGGATATACTAGGACTTTAACCATTGGCCCCAGACAGCAAGTGGAATCTGAGACTGAGGCTGTGGTTGCAGTCTCTTGTGAAATCTGTTCTTAAACCACACATGACATTTTTCTCATAGCTTCCAAATGTCCGGAGCTGCAGTAGGGATGCTTCTTGTATAGACAGCAGTGATGGTCTGTATGTCTGTCTACTTCTCTAATGTCCCAGATATCATTCAGAAACATGATGACGAAATTGTAGAAGCCCAATCATCATCTGGGTGTTAAATGAGACCTTTCTCTACTTAGTCATGCCTTCATGTTTAGAAAACACGCCACCTCCTTTTATTTCTGTTTCCAACTTTCTCTTTTTAGATCAGCCTGCTCTGCTGTTCCTTTTTTCAGGTGTATCCAGTCGAGGAAAATATGTGGTATTTATACTAGCTCCACAGTAGGAGATCTAAACAGCAGAGAGCTGAGGACAATACCAGCCCTGGCATGAATAACCTCCAGGGGAATGGGCCAGGCCAGGCAGGATCCTGTTTGAAAATACACATGTCAAAAACAGGAAGTGTGGCCCTGTAGAGTCAGCTTCTCTGCACACAGTCTTAATCCCAGCCCTCCAACTTCCTGTCCGGGGGTTCCTCTTCAACCTTCCAACTTCCTGTGTTTGAAGACACAGCGGCAGACACCACAGGGGCCTGACTTAAATAAAACCACTGCAGCTTTTCCTAGATTTCATTATAACATACCTTTTCATTTGAAAATAATCTCACTACAGTGTCTTTATAGGGTGCATTTACACCTAAACTGATTTCTCGTTTAGTGTGCTTGGACAACTGGACTTAGACCTTGGACTTTGAAATGTTGGGTATTGGATCACTTCTGAACAGACTGATGTGGTTTGTTCGTGGTATGAGAGCAAGTGAACCAACCACAGGATTTATGATAATATATATTTGATTTCAGCGTGACTGCAAAAGCTAAATTACTAATAAATTCAGCTGCTGATGGTGAACTGTTCAGAAAGCTATATTATAATTGATTTGTAGCCTATAAGCTGTGGATTTATGTAAAAATCATTCCACAGTAACACGTATTTCAGCGCAGGAATTTTTAATAATTAATAGGTCAAAAGCTGTTATACTGCTGTCCTGTATCCTCCCTGTGTACTTTGTCAGCTCATTTAATCCATTAACAAGTGCATGGCAGCAACCCCCACAGCAATACGCCTCAAATCATTGCTGGACAAGATGCCAGAGATGCTCACAAGTCTTTTTTTGCAAGTCAGAATGTGGACTACTAAACTACCTGAGCATTTTTACTGTTGTGGCGTAGCCTGCTCTATGCGAGCAAGTGTGGCAAGCATACACTAATCTTTTCAAAATATTCACCAGCCAAGCAACGTTAAATAGCTTATTATGCTGAGCTAAACATGTTTGCTAACCATCCATGAATGCTAACGTTTAACTGACTAAATGAACTATCCAGATGTGTTTTCAGGTGCTTGATAAAGTTTGACGTGGTCGATCCAGCATCTTTTATTTTGATCACGCAGGCGTTGCATTTGGCAGGTCTTTTGTTTGGGCCATGTGTGAAGCAAAGGTGATGACAAATGGCACAGCAGCTGTCAGTGTGCTCGCCAGCATACATCATCATCTGTGGCCGCGAGCTTGTGAAAGGTGAGGGAGGGAGAGTGGGAATGACTGTCAGCTCGCCAGACAAAGACTGTTCACAAGTGAGTCCGAGATGAGTCTCAAATACAGGTGCATCTCAGTAAATTAGAATATCATGGAAAAGTTTATTTATTTCAGTAATTCAATTTAAAAAAAAACAGAACTCATATTATATAGATTCATTACACATAAAGTGAAATATTTCAAGCCTTTATTTGTTTTACTCTTGATGATTACGGCTTACAGCTCATGAAAACCCAAAATTCAGTATCTCAGAAAATTAGAATATTGTGAAAAAGTTCAATATTGCAGTCTCCAGGTGTCACACTCTAATCAACTAATTAACTCAAAACACCTGCAAAGGTTTCCTGAGCCTTTAAATGGTCTCAGTCTGGTTCAGTAGGCTTCACAATCATGGGGAAGACTGCTGACCTGACAGTTGTGCAGAAGACAGTCATTGACACCCTCCACAAGGAGGGTAAGCCTCAAAAGGTCATTGCTAAAGAAGCTGGCTGTTCAAAGAGTGCTGTATCCAAGCATATTCATAGAAAGTTGAGTGGAAGGAAAAAGTGTGGTAGGAAAAGGTGCACACGCAACAGGGATAACCGCAGCCTTGAGAGGATTGTCAAGCAAAGGCCATTCAAAAATGTGGGGGAGCTTCACAAGGAGTGGACTGAAGCAGGAGTCAGTGCATTGAAGTCCAGTGTGAAGTTTCAACAGTCAGTGATGATTTGGGGAGCCATGTCTCTGGTGTTGGTCCACTGTGTTTTATCAAGTCCAAAGTCAACGCAGCCGTCTACCAGGAAATTTTAGAGCACTTCATGCTTCCTTCTGCTGACAAGCTTTATGGAGATGCTGATTTCATTTTCCAGCAGGACTTCGCACCTGCCCACACTGCCAAAAGTACCAATACCTGGTTTAATGACCATGGGATTACTGTGCTTGATTGGCCAGCAAACTCGCCTGACCTGAACCCCATAGAAAAGTTATGGGGTATTGTCAAGAGGAAGATGAGAGACACGAGACCCAACAATGCAGACGAGCTGAAGGCCGTTATCGAAGCAACCTGGGCTTTCATAACACCTCAGCAGTGCCACAGGCTGATCGACTCCATGCCACGCCGCATTGATGCAGTAATTCATGCAAAAGGAGCCCAGACCAAGTACTGAGTGCATATACAAGAACATACTTTTCAGAAGGCCGACATTTCTGTATTAAAAATCCTTTTTTTACTGGTCTTATGTAATCTAATTTTCTGAGATACTGAATTTTGGGTTTTCATGAGCTGTAAGCCATAATCATCAAGATTAAAACAAATAAAGGCTTGAAATATTTCACTTTGTGTGAAATTAATCTATTTAATATATGAGTTCCGTTTTTTTAAATTGAATTACTAAAATAAATTAACTTTTCCACGATATTCTAATTTATTGAGATGCACCTGTATTTTGAATACAAGTCTAAGTCAAGTCTCAAGTCTCTGTGTTTGGCGACTTCAGTCGGACTCGAGTCCCTATCTTTACAAGATGTCTCCTTTTTTGTCCTCTCAACCCCAAACATTACCCCTAAATAATATGATGGTATTGGAATGCAGGGTGTTTCTCCTGTGTTTCTCCGCCTCACTCAGAGTCTCCACTGCACCTCATTCTTTCATTTATTTAGTTTGTATTTAAGTCCAATCTTTTGTTCAGTCATTGTTGAGTCTTCTGCTTAGTGTCTGTGCCCGTGCTGTTGCTGTTTTCCCATTTCTGCTGTTGAGTATCCCCGAGCCTGTCTTTGTGTTTGCCTATTCCTTGTTTTGCTGTGACCAAGATTGAAACTTCATCCATTACACTCCCTGCCTACTATCTTGTGCATTTTGGGTTCACCTTCTCTGCTTCAACATGATGCATAGGAAGCTAGTTAATTGGACTGTAGTTTGGATCCAATACAATACAATACAATACAATACAATACGATAAATTATAATAAATATAGGTACTTGCTTTTAACACACCATTAAGTTTCAATTTTGGCATTCCAAGGGAAAAAGTTTGGGCACCATGGATCTAAATAAAGGATTAACTCACCAACTTAGAAATATAGTTTTTGCAATGTACTACAGGTTCATTCACAACGATTAAATGTGAAGAAATCCAAAGCTGGACAGGCCTTATGGTTGCTAAGCTATGATTGAACAGCTGCTGCCTGAGATCCATTTCAACTGGGAAATCTCCATCTGCTGCTGAAGACCATGTGATATGAATGAAAACTCCAGATCAGCAACTAATTAAATACATGGTTAGATTATTGCTGTTTCAAATGTTAACTTCAACCTCACTTTCCGGACTGATTGTGGAATTTTGATCTGATTGGCGATCACTTCTATATTCCTTCATCAATAGATGGGTGGGAACACCACCTATTGATGGTTAATTAGTAATATATCCCCCTTTACAAAAAAAAAAGAAAAATCACCAACCTACACAAGGAAGAAGGTGCTTACACTATGGAAATATGCGTATCATTTTCTGGCTCAGATGGGTAAAGTAGGATGACTTTGCAGCAACTAGTGTCTCATTTCACAGCAACTGTGAGATCCTGAGAGCCCTCTCTTTAGTGCTGAAGACAGACTGCAGCTGTTGTGAGTTCAGTTTCATGAGGTCTGGAACCAGTCCTGGAACTTTGTTTTTCATTTTTCATGATTTTGACGTTACGCTCGTTTTTTCCCCTGCTGGTTCTTCTGCATGATATCCTTAAAAAAAAAAAAAAAAAGACATATTGTGATTTTGGTGTATGCTATGGTCTGAGGTTGCAACTAATTGCTCATTAGCAGAAGCCAATTTGTTGTTTTTAGAAACAATAATTTTTCAAGTGCCAGAGTGAGCTTTTTACCCTCCCATGGAGACATCATAGAAGACAATTTATTTCCCACCATCACCAGTGCCAGTGTACAAAGCTGACAGCTTGGGTGGAACTAACAGCTCAGTCGTTGAGGTAAAATTACCTCATACCAGGATGCTTTTACACTTTCTAATAACATTAGCTCGATAGGCCACCTGTTTGACTCTTTTTTATATTTTTTTAAATGACATGACATATGCAATTGTTGTATTCATGGTGAACTGAGCCAACTCCTCTACATCTTGTTATCATCACATACTTGCCTGGAAGTGACAGAAACATGATGGCATGGACAAAATGATATGAAGAAAGCATACCTTCTGCAGTTGGGACTGTGTTGATTTGCAGTCAATATCTAATCCATGGCTTGTGTTTGTGTTTACAGAGATGAAGGAGTACGAGCCGGCATATGGCTCTAAAGTGCGAGAGCACCCCTGTGTGGAGAGCATGAAGGACAACGTGCTGAGAGACAGAGGAAGACCTGAGATCCCAGACACCTGGCTCAGGCATCAGGTATGTGCTGCTATATTGGAATGACATTTACATACAATACGCAGTGAGGATATGCATTGTTGTTGATCATTCTGTAGGAATTTCCTGGTTTATTTTATTTATTTTTACATGGACAGAGCACATTAATCAACATCATTATAAATATGTCAGCCAAAATGCTAATTTTCAGATGTTGTCCCTTGGTTTCATCATTAAATAATACACCATCAACGCTGAATATAGTCTTCTGCTAATGTTTTCATTTAGACGGTAGATGATTCAAATACATGCAGACAGACTTTATGTGATTGATCTTGATATCTTTTAAATGCACAAACGCATAGTATTTCATATATATTTAAACCAAAAAGTAAATACGTCACGTCATTGATGATTGATGATTCTACTTTACAAAAATAGATACATCAATCTCAAATGCTGTAACCTTAACTGTCCAAAGTCAAGACTTTATTACAACAACAAACATGGCAATGGTAGAGGACGTTGTGATGGTGTGTCTGTGGTCTGTAAGGCCATTAAAGCAACACTAGGTAGTTTGGACTCATTACTACCCCCAGCTGGCTGAGAAGCGCAATTATTTGTTACCAGTGTCGTAAATACTGTCGCTGTATGAGCATCCCTGGGGAAAATGAATACACATGAATTTGTTGACGGAGTCGGCGAATCACGAAATCGTCTGAAAAAACCTAGATTCAGAGATAGCAGTTGGTAGTTTGTTAGCATATAGGCTGCACAGCACATTAGCATGCTAGAATTATTCTCATACCGAGTTGGTTATAGTGATTGCACCGACTAAGTTACTTCCAAAACACGCGCTTGGGCGTGAATGTGTTCAGTAACGTCTGAAAATATAACTGTTTTTCGGGCGTTACTAAATACAATCGCAAGTTGATGTTGTGTTTGGTGTAATAACTACAACCAACTCGGTACGACAACAGTAAGTAGCATGCTAACGTTACCGATAATAATAGCCTAACGTTACCTCCCGACCACACTGTTCAACAATTACATTGATTATCTGCATGAACTAAGGAATCTGCAACTTTTCAAGACAAGACGTTCATAGTGTTTTAGTAAGTTAGTCATCGTTTACAGTCACTACATGAAAACGTGCAAGCTATCGAAACGGACAGCATTAGATTATCTCCCGGCTTAATTACTGTTATAAACTGTGGACAAATAGTGCCCCAATGAACACCACATAACAACAAATCAACTCAAAGTAAAAGTCGATAAGATAATAAATATGTATATATGTAATATATGACTTACAAATCCAGTAGCATCAAGGCTAGGTCGCCATCAGTCTTGAAACCCATTTCTTACTCAGCTCGCACCACCGAGTGTAAGCTGGTCCAATATTTATCCTTGTCCGGGCTCTGTTCTATCACTTTCTCTTTTTCTTTTCTTCGCCTCCTCAGACAATACCTTCTTGGCTTTTTTAGCTGGCTCAGCCATGGCCTTGGTTTACGAAAAATCCAAATAGCTGCTGGCTAAATCCACAGACGAATAAACGTGTGACGTATGCCGTAAAGCAGGTCGCACTAGACGCCTTTACGTCAGATAGGTTCCGACCCGCTCTGGGAAGTTACACAGTGCAGTTTCTGCTGGCGCGACCCCCCTCAGGCTGCAGAGACGTCACCATTCATCCTATTAACCGTTTTTCTACCACTTAACTGAGTTTAGAAACATTATTTTAAGGTCGAAAAACTACCTAGTGTTGCTTTAAATACATTGGAATTTGTCAACTGATTTGTCATTTCGAGTACTTTTGAATGTCCGCGATTCTTCAAACTTCCTCATTGTTACCTATGGTCCTTTTACTTGAATTATTGGCTACACTGCACCCTATGATTTCTGGTGGTACTGCTCAGTTTTGTCCACATCCGTAAGCTTTCAGAAAACGTGCACAAATATGGCTGAAATTAAATCAGAGTACATACAGACGGCTCTGTCCTTGTCCATATACGTATCTAACACTGAGTACAAATGAGCCTGAATGGTGTCACAAGAGTTTGGGAACCACTAGTTTAATCTTTACAATATATTGTATTTTACAAACATATTTTATCTTATCTTTATCTTAGCTTTTTATTAGGATCCCCATTAGCACCTGCAAAAGCATTGGCTGTGCTTTCTGAGGTCCACCCCACATATAGTCTTATGCATTTATATACACTACGTCCATGTAAACACAACAAAGAGCTCCTTTCAAGAAACACAAACTAATAAATAAACAACAATTCCTCAAAAAAATTAAAGCAAATTTAATTTCTGCATTACATATATATGTATGTATATGTAAACACACATAACCAGGATGCTCTGATGTATGATGCTCCTTTGTCAACAGACGATTGTAGTTGTATTGGTGGTTATGTGTAAATATTGCATTAAAATAAGTTGAGTTTGGTTGAGAAGCCGCTTCCTTACCTCAACGACTCTCTAAGGACATTCCCACACAGAGTTTAAAAGCCTGCAACTCCCCTCCAGTTAGTTAGAGCTGAAGAAGCCTCTTGAATGAGAGGTGAGAATCTTTACCCAAACAGTCCTAAGACTTTAATTTAGTGTGGAGTCTGAGATTCCTTGCTCTCTATCTCCCCTGACAGGGTGTCGCAGTGATCTGCGCCACCATCATGGAATGCTGGGATCACGACCCTGAGGCCCGACTCACTGCCCACTGTGTCGCTGAACGCATCTGCGAGTTGGAGGATGAGCTGGACAAACTGTCAAGCCGCAGCTCCTCAGAAGAGAAGATCCCTGAGGAGCTGAAGATCCCCATAGAGGTGGAGATCCCAGAGGAGATGGTTAAAATCACAGAAATACAGGACATCATAGCTGTGGACTGCTCCGTGAGTGACGAGAAGTGAGAGAAAGCTCTATGTTCTTTAAAGGACTCTGAGGGAGATTTTTCAACAAGGGCACTTATTCTACTTTGATGGGATTGAAGGGAGATCTTCAGGAGCTGAGGTCCTGCCTACAGGCCTTTGAGTTGAGTCGCAGTGTCATATCTTCTAGGCTGGCAGAGACGGACTCTGGGTGATACTCTTGGACTTCAGCTCTTCTAAAATGTAACAACTTGTCTTAATCAGCTGAAAAGCTGAAGTTAACTCGAAGCTTCCAAAGATGTGCTGGGCATGGAGACAGTAAGAGTCAGAAAGGCTTTGCTCTCTTTATGAAAAACAAACAAGGCAATAATTATTAAACCAAAGACATTTGATGTGCACTTTACCATGTAATACTGACAGATATATCATAAGTTCATGCATTGTCACATGTTGGAGTTAAGGTGAGTTGATGCCTAAACGTGCCTAAATGTGTACGACTTTGAGCCAGCAGAGATGTTTCCTTAACACTGTTGATGCTGTGGACTCCATCCTCAACAGCAGGAATCCAAATGACTGCGTGCGTGTGTGTGTGTGTGTGTGTGTGTGTGTTTGTATTTTACCCTGTTATACTTAAACCTTGTTTGCCAGATAAAACAAGCACAATGTACATAGAGACAATAACTGTATATAAGTGACAATCAGCCAAAAGAGGGAAAGTAATGTTTTTGAGAATTCTGAGAAGAGTGCCAAGATCTTTGGCTTACCCTGCCATACGTATAGGTGTGTTATATGTAAATATTGTAAATCTTTTATGAATTAAAGATAATTCTGTATACTGAGACTCTCTTCTTACTTTTTCTGTAAACCAACCAAACCTGGGAGCAAGATTAGATCTTTAGTACATTTTCTTTGTTATTCAACACTGTACTATCTTGTACAGTATGTTGCTGGACAGGTAATATAGCGTGAATTTGTTAAGCTTTTCGCCAAAAACCGCTGCCTACTGTTCTTAGAAACGAGACTGATGAGATCACTGAACCAAAACAGTCAAGCTGCAGGCTGGTAAACCAATCGCTCAATCACTCAATCATCGCTGAGGAAAATGGGAGAGTCTGGTGATAATTATCTGCATGTTTATCACTAGAAGCAGCTACTTTCACATGATACTTTTCACAAGGACAGTGAGGAGATGGTCGGAGGAACCTTATGAGACACTTTAGGAATGTTTTGAGGTCACGGAATGGCAGTCACTTTGTGAGCCGCATGGAGAAGACATTGATGGGCTCATGAGTGCATCACGGATTATATCAACTTTTGTGACTCCACTGTTCCAGCTGAGACTGTGCATTGTTGCCCAAATAACAAGCCGTAGGTAACAAAGGACATCAAAGAAATCCTCAATGAAAAGAAGAGGGCTTTCAGAGCTGGCAACAGGGAGGTGAGAACAACACAGGGACACCTAAAGGTGAAGGTCAGGCAGGGGGAAAAAAACTACAGGAGGAAGCTGGAGCAGAAACTTCAGCAGAACAACACGAGAGAGGTCTGGAGAGGAATGAGGACCATCACTGGATTCAGGTCAGCTAGCAATAGAGGAGTTGAAAGCAGCATGGACCGGGCCAACGAACTCAATCTGTTTTTTAACAGATTTGATACTGAGGCCCCTGCGACCCCTGATAACACCACCATCAATCCTACTGCTGTCTACCAACTACCACCCTCTCCACCCCCTCCTCCTCCTTACGGCCTTTCATCCTCCTGTGAGATCCCTCCCCACTCCTCCTCCCCTGGACTCCAAACTCACTATACACTACAACCAATTGACTCTACACCTCCCCTCTCTCCCTTCCTCTTCACCCTCTACACCACAGACTTCAACTAATGCACAGAGACCTGTCATCTCCAGAAGTTCCATGACTCAGCAATAGTTGGATGTATCGGTGAAGGTGCTGAGGATGAGTACAGGACTACTGTGGACAACTTTGTCACATGGTGTGAGCGGAACCATCTACAGCTGTGACAAAGACCAAGGAACTGGTTGTGAACCTGAGGGGGACCAAGGGGCTGTTGACCCGTTTCCATCCAGGGGGTCAGTGTGGACATTGTGGAGGATTATAAGTATCTGGGAGTCCACATTGATAATAAACTGGACTGGGTTAAGAACACTAACGCCCTCTACAGAAAGGGACAGAGTCATCTCTATTTTCTGAGATGACTGAGGTCATTCAACATCTGCCGGACTATGCTCAGGATGTGTTATGAGTCTGTGGTGGCCAGTGCTATACTCTATGCTGTTGTGTGCTGGGGCAGCAGGCTGAGGGTAGCAGACGCAAAAAGACTGAACAGACTGATCCGCAAGGCCAGTGACGTTGTGGGGGGTGGAGCTGGACTCTCTGACGGTGGTGTCAGAGAGGAGGATGCTGTCCAAGTTACATGTCATCTTGGACAGTAGCTCCCATCCACTCCATGATGTGGTGGTCAGCCACAGGAGTATATTCAGCACTAGACTAATCCCACCAAGATGCACCACAGAGCACCACAGGAAATCATTCCTGCCTGTGGAAGCTTTCAACTTTGCCATTATTTATTGCTCTGTATGTATATTTATGCTAGTGGAGTATACATTTCTTGTATTTTTGTTTTGTTTTTGTTGTGTTTATTATCCCTGAAGGGAAATTATTTAAGTTACAGCTGCTCCCATTCAAAGTTCAGAATATGCAGAAATAATAATAAAAGTAATAATAATAATAATAATAATAATAATATATAAACAAAGTATTTCTGATTCTGATACCAAAATGAAAGTTTTTTGCTCCTTCATGCTACACAAACATCCACAAGGGATATTGGGATATATACAGTAAGTGTTTCACTTGATTGCATATATGCACCCATATCCCAATATCTTTAACTAATTTTGAGTATTGTATATACTTATTTGTATATACTTAAAGACGTAGTGCATATTTTTAACAGCAGCAACAAGATTGTGATGGTTCTAGTCGCTATGTGTTGATGGAGGCCTACAGAATAAATAACGATCTCAAAGTAATAACTACTTCATCACATCCGTTGTGCACTTGGGTGGATGCCCAGAGCAACTGCACATTGACAGAGGCATAGAAAATGGGCACATCAAAAACATGCTTGTCTTTTTGCGCAGCAACCCCACTGATAGTTTTGCCAGTGTCCAAAGTTTCATCTATGAACGCAGTACCACAAACCAGCGGACTGAATCGAGGTGGGGAATCCTGAGAAAACAAAGCGCACAGTTTTGGATCAACGTTTTCCAAACCCTTCAGGATTACTTTTCCAGTGATTTCTTGGATAGAAGCCTAATCCAATTCTGCTTCCTGAACCTTGTTCAGGTAGGCCCTGGTACCCCTGCCCTCCTCTCCTTCATTCACCTGAACTGATTTAAACATAAAATCATGTCATGAGTTAGTGTCTTGTTCTTATGTTTCTTTTATTTTGATAATATGCCCTCAAGTGTCTCTTCTTGCTTTTCAGTTCCTCCTGTGGTCCGTTTGGTATGTTTCTGATTTTAGTTTCTTGTTTCTCGTTTGATTTGAACTTTGCTTTTCTGTTGCACTTTGTTTAAGCTTTTTAGTTGCTACTTTGTTTTTGGTCCTTGTGACTCATTTTCGGTTTGTCTAGTTCTCCTGTTTTTTGCATTTCAGCTGTTTGTTATTAAAACTCTCTTTTTGTTCCCCCTCCAATCCTGCCTCCTGTGTGTTATCTGCGTTTGGGTCCTCACCTTGTCTAACACAGTGAAACAAATCATATGCAAGTAAAGTTTTGATCAGAGCACATGAGAGAGGTTAACAGGACAAGGAGGAGATGGTGTGTTTTTTCCTCTTTCCATAACACAATTACACACAGTGGTGTAAAGTAACATTTACTCAAAAACTGTACTTGTGTACAAATTTGAGGTATTTATGTCTATTCGAGCAGTTCCATTTTATGTAACTTATACTTCCACTTCACTACTCAGAGACAAATGTAGTTTTTACTAGGGTTGTACCGATCCGATCACGTGACTCGGAAATCGGGGCCGATCACGCCACTGAAGACTCGATCGGGACTCGGACGTTACGACCCGATCAGAGATCGGTTTTATATATATTTATTTAGTCATTATTTGTATTAGATTGTTGATATATGGGCTATTGGTGATTCAAAATAAAAAAAATAAAATGAGTATTTACTACCACCGTTTACGACATGCGCATGCGCAGAAGACCAGCACGCCAGTTTGTTTTGAAGCGGAGTGGCGAGTTGTGGCGCACCATGTCTGCTGTGTGGAAGTATTTTAAAGTGAGTGACGAGAACGATGCAGTTGCAAACTGTCAGATATGTAAATTTGGGATATCGAGGGGTGGTAAAATATAATAAAAAATAAGGGACACCTTGGATAGTTTTCTTCGATCTTTTTAATTTTTTAAATGTATTATAAGAGTATCGGATCGGGACTCGGTATCGGCAGATACTCAAAAATCAAAGGACTCGGACTCGTATCGGGGGCAAAAAACCCTGATCGGAGCATCCCTAGTTTTTACGCCACTACATTTGTCTGACAGCTTTAGTTACAAGTTACAGATCAAAAATGTTCATCCCATTCCTGTTGAATAAAATTCAGAGCAAGAGAAGACAGCGACAATAACATTTGCCAAGCTGCCATTGAGATCTAAAATAAGAACCTAAAACCAAGGCAATCGGACTCCTCCTTGCAAAGTTATGAATAAGAATGTGAAATGTCTACATTTAGCTCCACCTAGAGGGATGTAACGGGCAATGGCCTGTAACACTATCCATCAATTTGCAAATTTTATGTAAATAAACTGGCATTCCTCCAATAACCAAAACATGTATCTCACATATACTTCACACAAGATAAGAGAAAAGGCAGGCAATGGTGTACTCGGTCTCCCTATTTTGATGTACACTGTTCCAGAGATGTATGGCGCTGAGGACAAACTCAAAACAACAGACATGGATCAGCTGGCCACCCAAAGGCAGGCACACCCAAAGGCCAATATCCACGTGATGAAACTCTTTTGATTTCTGCTGTCTTCTGATGCAGGAAAAGGGATGGGGTGCTCCTACAGATGCATTTTCAGCTGCTGAACTGTACACCTTTATTGCGAACTGAAATACTGCAAAGTGTCTGATGGTAGACAATTCTCTTTGCAGAGGGTGACCTATTACCAACCTGAAGTTGTCAAGGCATTACTTTTGTTGTAGTGACAAACATTATGTTATGAAACAGTATCAATCTAAGGGAACTGACTAAACGTGCTGTATCATTAAAGGTTTTATTATGGATGACACAATGTGCACTTTATTTCTCAACAAATTAATTGGGCACTAGAAGCACTAGAATATTTACCGTTTAAACCAAAAATGTTCACTAGAAATACTGTAAAGACATGCTGTGGTATTGTCCTGCAAGACTTTTGTGAATCTTGCCCTTTCACTTAATGAACAGTTTAAAAAGACCATACACGTGATGTTAGCGTACCTGTATTTTATTAACAAATTGTTACCATGATTTGGTTCATTTGCAATAAACACTGAACACACAGAGCCCTCACAGAACAATAAATTGATTTTTTTTGGGCTAGATTAGAAAAAAAATACATTTGTTTTATTCCCACAGCACCTTTTGTGGGACTCTTGTGCCTCATTCATTACAAAATGCATACAAAAACATCACCTAATTCATAGAACATCTTAAGGCACAAACTAACTTTTTTTTGCAGTAATTGCCAATTTCCACATTGCACAACTGTGAACATATGTAGAAATATACAATACAGTGCTGAACATATATTTACAAGGGAAAATATCACATTCAAATTTACATGTACATTTTCAAGGATTTATTGAGCCGTCTAAAACCATTGGAATGGCATACCCCAAGTTTCACCACAGTGAGTTAATGTCAATTTCTTTGATTTTTTGTTGGCTAAATAATTAACTCCAAATTCCATTTTCACTACCTTCTTGTAAGAAACCCTAGCTTATCAAACTGTCACAAGGTAAAGACATTCCATTATCAGTGCAGGACTTGGAACCTGGAACGTACTTCGTGAAAACTGTACCTGAAGTGGCCCTAACAAACAGAGATAGAAGTAGTTAAATATAGGCCATTGGCATAAAATCATACCATCTAACATTGGAACAATTTATAGGACCTGTAATTACTGCATGGATGCAGTAGGCCTGAAGACAAACAGCTCCAATAAAAGCTTTTAAAATAAAAACAATCATAACATCTGACATTTGGTTAGTTAGAGGACCCTTAGTTACAGCATTAATGCAGGGGACCTGAAGACAAACTGCATCTATAAAACACTTTCAAAGTTGGTAGAAATAATTGCAGTATAATAATTTGTGTTTCAAATAAGTAACACAGTGGTCCTTGTCATCATTTTCGTTAAGTTAAGTTCGACGGGTCCTCCAGCAACAGGCCTGGTGCATCCGCAGAGAACATCAAACATCACCTAACCAGCGACAACACGCAGCGATGGAGATTAACACGCTGAAATCAGAAATCCTTTTCTTCCCTACGAGCAGACATAGGCTCAATAATATGTGAAGAAATAAAGAACATACTCTCTGAATATTGTAACCATCTGAAAAGCGAGCTACAGGCAATGAGGTGACAACACAACAGCGATACGCTCTGAAATAGACCAAATGAAAGTCAACATCAAAGAGGTGGAAGGTGATTTATCTACATGGTCAGACGAAATGGTCGAGATGCAAAACACAGTGAGTAAATTCAAGACTCAGGTTGAAGATCTGCCTGTTAACCAGCAGCTTAGGCCCGGGAGCCAATAGGGCAGGCCCAGATACTCCTACTCCTAGTTATCGGTTGGTCCGTGTTCCTACATGACTGTTAAAGGATTGTTTTGCCTGAAAGTTCAGATCCTGTGTTCCCCTGGGATCCCACTGCTCCAGAAGAGCACATATGTTAATGTGTTTTACAATGCCTCAATCTCAGTAACTACAGTGACAATGTCCTTTTCTTTGAGCTGTTTTTTTTCTTTTGTTTATCTGTTACTTTTCTTTCTTTCCCTCCTCATGTCTAGCTTCACCCCTATTGTATATCAAACACACCTTAAATTATGGGATCACTTAAAATAGTAAGTTATAATGTCAGATGACTCCACAGTCAATCAAAAGAAAGAAGATCTTAAGCCAGCTGAGACAAGCCAGATGCCATATTGCATTTTTACAGGAGACCCACCGCCCAGAAATAGAGCATGAAAAGTTAAAAAGGTCCTGGGCAGACAAAGTCTACTACTCTTCACACAAGTCAGAGAGAAGGAGAGGAGTGTCTATCTTAGTGCACAGATCAATAAATTGTACAGCCACAGCAACTCATTAGGACACAAAAGGCAGATATATTCTAGTAAATGGAACCTTTGATGGGACTGAGATATCCCTAATGAATGTATATGCTCCAAATGAGGATGACCCAGTCTTTATAAAAACTGTTTTCAACTTTCTATTACAGCATAGTACTGGACTCCTCCTAATGGGAGGAGATTTTAACTGTGTCATGTCACAAACTCTGGACAGACAGCCTGCTCCAAAGACCCCACTCTCAAGAATGAACAAGATGTTAAATGGTCAATCCATAGAGTCCAGTATAGTAGACATATGGAGACAAAATTTACCAAACCGTAAAGACTTTACATGTTATTCAAGTAGGCATCAATCTTATTCTAGAATTGACTATTTCTTTACTCCCAAATATGAGATCCATAGAGTAGTTGATATAAAAATACTCCCAATCACGGTTTCAGATCATGCCCCCCTGCTGATGTCCTGGGACCTGGGACATAGACCAACATCCAAGCAGTGGAGGTTAAACACATCTCTCCTAAATGACGAAAAATTAATTACCTTTGTTAAAACTGAACCAAATTCTACCTAGAAACGAACTCCACTCCAGAAGTATCAGCACTTATTTTATGGGATTGTGCCAAAGCCTATATTAGGGGCCGTATTATTGCACTTTTGAGTGCCAAAAAAAAGAAAAGAAGCTAGACAAAAAGAACTATAGGAGACAATCAAACAGTTAGAACAACAACACAAACAGGCACCATCCACCAGTCTATTGACCCCTCTCAAAGAGGCACGAAGAGAACTAAATAACCTAATTTCTGACAAAATTGAGGGCAATCTACGATTTGCAAAGCAAAAATTCTACGAACATGGAAACAGAGCAAGCAGATTGCTGGCATTTCTTTTAAGGAAACAGCAATTGTCAAATATTGTACAAAAGTTAAAATCTAAAAATCTAACTACTTTTCTCACAAAGTCAGATGAAATTGCTGAATCATTCGCTGATTTTTATAAGGCTTTAAACCAAAACACGGATGCCTATTCTGATGATGAACAATTAATGCATTACCTGAAAGACAGCAAACTAACTAAATTCTCAGATTCATTGACAAAAGAATTAGATGAACCTATAAAGGAAGAGGATATACAGGAGATAATCTCGACATTAAAAAATAATAAAAGCCCAGGCCCAGATGGCTTTGCTAATGAATTTTATAAAAGAAAAGCATACCATCACACTCTCAAATTTGGAATCATGGCCCCCTCCTGGAATTAAGCAAATATCGGTCTATATCGTTACTGAATTGAGACCTTCATATATTAACAACCATTCTGGTTAAACAAGTAAGCAAAATCAGTACCCATATTATACATCTTGATCTAAACGGATTTATTGATGGAAGGTATTATGGAGACAATAAATGTAATGCTAAATTTAATAACACATTCACAGGGGAATAAGCAAGAGGCAATGATTCATCACTAGAAACACATAAGGCTTTTGGTTGTGTATCTTGGCGGTTCCTAATTCAAACATTGAAAAAATTCAAATTGTATTGTCTCATTGATCAGTGTTTATCCATCCCATCATTACAGTAAATGTATGATGCCAATTATAAGAAAATAATTAAAAGTATTAGCAATGATTTGGACAGATGGACAGCACTCCCTTTATCCCTACTAGGATGCATAGAGAGCATACGGATGAATTTACTGCCCAGGTTGATCCATTTCAAACGCTACCATTAGAGATACCTAAATGCACATTTGAAAAATTAGACCAGTTGTTCTCTATATTCATTTGGCAAGGGAAACGTCCAAGGGTTAGACTTAAAACCTTGCAAATCACCAAAATGGCAGGAGGACTAGGACTCCCAAATCTTAGATATTACTTTTGGACAGCACAACTAAAACCTCTGACAGTGTGGATCAGGGACCTCACAGATACACGATGGCTCAACATTGAAAAAAGCCTATGTCAACAACCTCTATCGGAGCTACCCTTCCTAGATGTCTCTCTGAAAAAGACTGAGATGGGAGAGTGGACCATATCCCCTTTAAGGATATGGAGAAAAATACAATCCTCATTTAAACTACCCAGATCAATCTCTCCTCTGACAAGCACAGGCTCAATTAGAAATTTCACACCTGCCCAATTAGATATGGGATTAAAAAGATGGTCAGAATATGGATTTAAATACATCCACCAATTATGTGGTCATTTCACTATGATCACTATGAAGCCAATTGATAAATTAAGAAATTAGTTCCTCCTCCCCAAAACTGACTTTTTTAGGTATCTACAATTGAGACACCTTCTAACAAAACACAAAGATTGGGACAAAATTGTAATTTCCACAGGAGAAGAGCGATTTCTGATGCATTTACAATTTGGGAATGATGAGGGAAAAGTAATCTTCAAATTATATCAGGAATTTTTACTTCTGAACCCAAATAATTCAGCACAAATTAAAGAAAGATGGGAGGGTGAGATGCAACAAGAGATATTGAGGGAATACTGGGAGGTAATTTGTCCTGAAGCACACTTGGTTACCAGCTCAAACACATGGAGGAATTCAAGTGGAAAGTTCTTCCCAGGTATTTTTGAACGCCACACATAATGGCAAAAATGGGCCCAACACACAGTAACAAATGTTGGAGAAGGTGTGGAGCACAAATAGGTAATCATTTACACATTCTGGTCATGCTCCACACTAAGACCATTCTGGGATGAGGTATATCGATCCCTCTGAGAGGTGTTCCATGCTAACATCCCTGAAGACCCATGGTTCGCTGTATTAGGGGTAAAACCCAAAGGAATAGAGGGAAGAGCAGCAAACTATTTATTGCAGATCTTGCTAGCTGCAGCAGTTAACAGCATTATAATTAATAGGTTAAAGCCTGAGCCACCTACAATACCATCTGTGGACCCAAAAGATCCTGGAAATTTACGAGATGGAGTGAATAACCTACCTGCTAAGGCTACAAAAGAATACATTTGACAGAAGATGGAGTCCTGTATTAAAGCGTGGGTAGGTAATTCTGTTCATTTTCTATCATATTTGTATAACATTTCTTAACAACCTGACAGCATTCAAAATATGAAGTGATTTGAAAAAAAACGAAAAAAATCCATGGTCTCCCAGCGACAGGGCTGTAAAAATTTAATCCAGTCAATTTAACCGGCCATCAATTTTGACTACCTGTCAATCGATCTGCCCTTACCTGACCACCCTGCCCACCCTGTGCTGACTCCGCGCATCACTCATTGTGCGTGACCGGGTCTATGAAACACACTGCTGGAGCTGTGACGGACTGTGTACGACAAGAATGGCAGAGAAACTACAGCCACACTTCTCATCACCAGCGGTACCTACCTAAGAAAGAAAAGAACTGAACTCGAGAAGGCTACCAAAAAAAGAAGTTAGATAGCACAAGAAGTAAAATTAGAGTCAACATCGGAGTGGCTTTTCAGCGATGGCATTAACTGATAGAGTCGAAGACCCAAACACGGATGCCAAGGTAGCTGTGTCTCTGTTGGACAAGGAATGAGCTTGTTTGTTTTGTTGGGGAAATGTATTATTACTCTGCATTATGTAGTCGACATAGCTAACATTAGCTCCTTATGTTGCTGTCATATGTATTCACCCAACACTAACGTTAGCAGTTTGTAGCTGACGTTGGCTAGCTAGCTAGCTAAAATTGCAGACTACTGCCGTATGAGACATATTTACATGTAACGTCACCGTTTACATGCAGGCCAACGTTTACACGTGCCACAATAAAGAACATTTCCTGAACGCTTGCCCAGAGTTCAAGAAACTGAACACAAACCAGATAATCAAGTGGATAGTGGATGGACAGCGGTGTTGGAAGTGCGGACGAACTCACAAGCCTAATGTTTGCACCCTCAAACGACCGTGCAATACCTGTAAGGAGCAACATCTAACAGTACTGCACGATGCAGTCAGGCAAACCCAGCAGAGTGTGCTCATGGTGACCGCTCCGACTGCAAAGGCGTACCTGGATAGACCAAACAGATCCCCCAAGGTGATGTTGAAGGTTGTGAAAGTCTTACTTCATAATCAAGACAGAGTACTGGAGACCTGTGCAGTACTAGACGACGGCTCGGAGCGAAGCATCATCTTGCCACACGCTTTGCAACGCCTGAACCTCCCCACACAGCCTGAAACACTTACCCTTCGAACTGTTCACCAAGAGGTAGTGCAGCTTCACGGTACATCAGTCGCCTTTTACTTGTCTTCCCTGCCCAAACCTGAAGAGAAGTATCACATACGTCAGGCATTCACCACTGACAACCTGGGACTCTCAGAACATTCTTATCCAGTGAGAACTCTCCAATGCAGATATAAGCACCTCCGCAGCCTACCTTTAACTCCTGTAGACCACGCTCAACCCCTGCTGCTCATTGGATCTGACATGCCTCATCTCCTGACACCCATAGAGCCGGTGCAGTTGGGCCCCTCAGGGGGACCCATCGCAGTCCACACCAAGCTTGGCTGGTCACAAGGTCCCACCAGTATCGACCAAGTTCCTGCATCCAAGCAACAGTGCCTGTTCACAGCAACAGCTTCCCCTACCGCTGAGTTTTTCAAGAACGTTAAACGTCTTTGGCAGATTGATACACTGCCTTATACGAGCGAGAAGCAGGTGACCCGATCGAAGCAAGATCAGCAAGCCTTAAACCTGCTCCAGACATCCACTGTCAGAGTCAATGTTGACGGGGTCCAAAGATATGCTACACCACTGCTTCGCCGGGCCAACTACGCCACCCTTCAAGCTCTTATGGAAGCAGTGTTGCCAAGTCTTCGTAGAACTGAGAGGAGACTCGCCAAAGACCCACAGCACGTCAAGGTCTATTGTCAAGAGATCCAGAAACTAGAGAAGATGGGCTACTTAGCAGCGGTGCCACCCAAGGCAGCGACATCAACTCCAGAATCCTGGTTTATACCTCACCATATGGTGTGGCACAACAGCAAAGACAGGATTGTCTTTAACTGCTCCTTTCAGTATGAAGGAAAGTCTCTCAACGTCCTTCTCCTCCCTGGACCTGCCCTAGGCCCATCACTGCTAGGAGTCCTTATTCAGTTTTGGCAGTACCCAGTTGCAGTGAGTGGTGATATCAAAGGTATGTTCCACCAGATACGCCTTCTGCCAGCCAACAAACCAGTCCTGCGCTTCATCTGGCAGGATATGAAAAGGACTGAAGAGCCAAAGATCTACGAATGGCAAGTCCTGCCATTTGGCACTATGTGCAGCCCTTGCTGTGCCATCTACACCCTGCAGCGGCACGTCCAGGACACGAGTGAGTCCAAAAGCCATCTCATTGATTGTGTTCAGCAGTCGTTCTATGTGGATAACTGTCTCCGCAGCACCCACTCAAAGGAGGAAGCAAAGGATCTTGTCGATGGCCTGCGCCAGCTACTCCACACTGGGGGCTTCGAGATATGCCAGTGGGCTAGCAATGTCCCGGCAGTCATTTAACATCTTCCATCCGACACCAGATCCGAGAGCAGTGAGCTATGGCTCTCCCAATCCAGCATGGACCTTCAGGAGCCAACTCTTGGGCTACGATGGGAGAGAACTGGACCCACATTGAGGAGCGTCTACAAGGTACTTGCCTGTCAATATGACCCGCTAGGTTATATTGTACCATTTACCACCAGAGCCAAGATTTTAGTCCAGGATCTTTGGAAGGAACAAATCGGCTGGGATAACCCAATCCAGCCACAGAGCCTTTGTGACAGATGGCTTGCCTGGGAACGGGAGATTCCAGACCTCATGCAGATGGAAATCCCCAGATGTTATGCACTAGCGTCTACAGACACATCCAGCAGAGATCTGCACATCTTCTGTGACACTTCTGAGAGGGCTTATGGGTCTGTTGCTTACCTACGGAGAGAAGATGCTCAGAGGGAAGTTCATGTCTCATTTGTCCTGGCCAGGTCCTGTGTAGCGCCAAAGAAACAGCTGTCCATGCCATGGCTAGAGCTGAGTGCTGCACTCACCGGTGCTCAACTAGCCAGCGTCCTTCACACTGAGCTCACTTTACCCATCAGGAAGATCATCCTCTGGTCCGACTCCACTACAGTTCTACACTGGATCAGGTCGGAATCTTGCCACTATAAGGTCTTCATGGGAACACGTGTGGCAGAGATCCAGAGTCTCACGGAGGTGAGCAACTGGAGGTACGTGGATAGTGCGAACAACCCTGCTGATGACATCACGCGGGGCAAGACCCTGAAGGAGCTGTCCCAACCACATCATTGGCACCAAGGCCCTGATTTCCTACGTCACGCTGGCCGACCAACTTATCATCCTATCCAGAGGCAGATGATAGCGAGCTGAAGAAATTCTCCTTCTGCGGACATGAGACTGTCGACACCTGTCCTACCTACTACCTGACGTCAGCCAGTTCTCCACATGGAAGGACCTCATGCAGACAACAGCACGGTCCCTTCACAGGGCGGCCGATCCAAACTCTGACTCGCCCAGTGAAGCAGCTGACTACATCAAAGCTAAGAATCTCCTCCTAAAACAAGCGCAATTAGAGTCATTTCCAGAAGAGGTCAAAGCTCTCATCTCCGACCGGCCCTTACCAACCTCCAGTCGTTTGTGCTCCCTATCTCCCGAGTATGACAAGGATACAGTACTCCTCAGAGTCGGGGGGAGGTTACGGAGAGCAGATCATTTAGAACCAGACACCATCCACCCGGTCTTGCAAGACCCAAAGCATCCGCTGACCAACCTTATCATCCAGGATTTTTATGAGACCCTCCTGCATCCTGGACCTGAAAGAGTGCTGGGTGAACTGCGGCGTCGGTTTTGGATCCTGCAGGGGAGGGAAGCAGTCAAGAGGTATCAGAGTCGCTGCATGCAATGCCAGGCATGGCGCACTAATCCTCCTTCCCAAGATGGCGGATTTGCCACCTGCTCGTCTACGTCTCTATAAGCCACTCTCCTATTCGCCTGGAGTTGATTGTTTTGGCCCCTTCACAGTGAAGATCGGACGTCGAACAGAGAAGTGTTGGGGCATTGTCTTCAAGTGCATGACAACCCGCTGTGTACATCTAGACCTCCTGGAGAGCCTCGACGCTGACGCCTTTCTAAAGTCCCTACGACATTCAGGGTTCCTACACATTTGAAATTTCAAAATTCCATACTTTTTCCAGACCCTAATTTCCAGACTTCTCGTTAAAAAATTCTAATAATTTGTGACATTTGAGTAAATAGATGTGCATCATGTAAATAAATTATGGAATTTAATCGTTTGTTTTTATTATTCTGAATATGTATGCCATTAAGTCACCAAATAATTTCCAGAAGATTATAGCTAGGTAATGTAGCTCATACAAATAAATAAAGACCAAATCCAGATGAATTCAGTGCACAGCTTTTTTATTTTAAGTTGCATGTGAACAGTTGAACTACTGTACTGTCTACATCTCTCAAACCCCTGGAGTAACACAAGGGAAGTTACAAAAAAAGACTTGGCCTCACTGGCATTCTTAAACATCAAATAAACATTTTAATAGTGTTTAACAAGTAACTATAAAGTAAGTCAATTAATACTAAAATAAATTAACAAATCATAAATTAAACATTATAAATTAAAATAAAGAACTAGGAAAGGCTTTGGTCACTGGCATCAAATGCTTCAACATAAAACATACTTGTAAATACTGTTTAACAAATGACTTTAAAGTAAAATAAATAATACATTAAAAGAATGGCTTTTGAGACCTGCATGCAAAAATGGAATAAAATGTAAACAGCAGGTATAACATATTTAACTGACTTGTTTTTACATCAAAACCCACAACAAAGAACCACTGAGGGACTGTGAAAAGGAACTGACTGGAACTGTCTGATTGACAGACACAGACAGATACAGACACACACACACACAGACACAGACACACACACACACACACACACACACAAAGACAGACACAGACACATGACAGACACACACAAAAACAGACACATTTACAGATACAGACACAAAGACACAGACACACACACAAAGACAGACAGACTGCATGGCCTCAAAGTGCATTAATTTCTGAGATTTTCTTTTCTAATTCTTTATCATACTGCATTAGCTGTTGTTTTTTGTCTTTGGCAGCTTTCCGGAGGGCATTTGATTTAGTGAGGACATATATCTTGTCAGTGACTTCTGCTTCAACTGCGAGTTCATCTGCTGATGCCAGGAGTGCATTTATGTGTGTCTGAAGCTTTATTCTCTTCTTCTTGAGTTGGTCAACTTCATCCTGTACGGTCCTCCGTTTCTGTGTTTGCCGTGATTGCTCCTTCTTCTTCTTCTCCTCCTCAAGGTACAAATGGTATCTCTGTCGTGCAAAGCGTGCAGACTGAAGTAGTTCTTTGGTCATCTGTACCTTAGCTACCCCACCCACATGGTGCAAGTGGTCCACAATTACCCGCTGGGCAATCAAAGTTCTCTCCTTCATGTTTTCGACAACAATGTTCTTATTAATAGAGAACCCTCGTTCTACAGAGCCTGGCCATGGGACAACAGAAGAATCTTTTGGACAATTTCCCACAGATCTCTGAATTGATGCTGTTTGGCCAGCTGTGCATAGAAGAAGGTGTCCAGTCTGGAGTGGGCACCTGTCGGCCACTGTGAGGCATCCTCACTTGTTTTGCACATCACAGTGAAGTCCCTGAACTGGTTGAGGATTCTGTCACACTTGCTCTCTCTAACTCGTCCAGCTCTGGAGATGATCTGCAAGCAGAGTTTCAGTTGTTTCTCACAAGTGTCTGGTTTCTCTTTGATCTTCTGTGGATCCAGCCATGCTAGGTTTCTCACCAGAGTGTACTTAAGGGGGCATTTATCCAGCAGCTTCTTCAGTTTCAACTCTGAAAGTAGTTTGTCTGCAACAAATCCTATATTGATAAGGGAGGCATCTTTGTGATTTGCTTGCTCCTTGAAGTCTTCTGAGAAGAGCCTCAGTGGTGTCTACACCCTCTTAAGTGTTTCGTCAGTGACAAATCTCTGGAGAAGGTGCTTCAGTATAATGAAAAGATCATCTGTCAGGAAAGGTAGCATGGGCTGATCAGTTTGATATTTGATTAGAAAAGCTGTGCACTCTTGTGCAATGGAGAGGAAGGTGTTGGCCTTTACCAAAAACATGGGGTCAGAGCATTCCTTTTCAATACAGTCAAAAGACCTGTTTTTTGGATGTGGCACTTTAGAGGCCTTAACATTAGCCACATATGTCTGGACCTGTGGTCATATTGTAATGGCTCTTTCTAGGACTGTGACATTCTCTAGCCGTCTATGTTGACAGTAATTGAGAGGAAAAACAGTTGAACCTGTTACTTTTGCATAATCATCACATCTGGCTGGGGAGTCCTTAAAAAGCCGGTAAAGACTATTTAGAGTGTGCTCAATGTCCCAGGTGGTTGTGTTGCTGCCAGCTTTAAATGCATTGTGCATTACATGTAGACCACAGCTCCCTATGTTGAGGAGTTTGGAGCCAATCTCCTCTTCCAAGTCCCTGGACAGTGTGTCAAACAGCTTCCAGTTTACATTTGGTCCATCCATTGCTAGCTGCAATATGCCATGAATGCTAACAGTGTTGCAGTTTGTGCATAGTGGACTGTAGAGGTCATCAGCACATGCATGTCCAAGAAAATGAGAGTCGTAAAACCTTGTGTTTACACAGTCTCCATCCCAAAAGCGTACGTGCACATCAAGTTGTTTTGACTGGAGGGGGCGGTTCAAACTTTCATCAAACAGTAGGATATAGTCACTAGCAAATTTCACTTTTGACAAGAGAAGTGATGAGAAATGTGGTGCAATGCCAAATGTTGTCAGGTAAGCTGCCTTGTCATCCCCGCAGGTGAACTTTGAGGCAATATTACTGTCTGGAAACATAAGGCAGAAAAGTTGACTCTTTCCAGCACAGCTGTTGAGGGATCCATTCTTCTCAATGACATCAAGTGCCCAGTACACTTCCGCAGACAGAACCTCTGGCCCACTTACAAAGGTCCTCATCAAGCTACTGGATGTAGCTGCAGCTGTATCACTGGATGTAGCTGGAGCTGTGTCACTGAAAAAGATAAACAATTTGGGCTCATTGCAAAATAATAATTACTATACATATCAGCTTCACATCCAGCAATAATGAACATTTAAACACCAGAATGATTGAATTGCCTTTAAAGATAATAACACGTGTTATACCATGGTCTGGGTGAATACTCGATTCTGATTAAACAAAAAAAAAAAAAAAAAGTGATAATGGACACCCATAAAGACGTTCCGGTCAAATTGCCTGATTACGTTCTAAATATTACTGCGCTGGCTCAAACGCTTGTTGGTAACCATGGCAACGGAGACTCTGACCATAACAAGTTTTCTTCAGCGCATCATGACACTGGAGTCTGTAAACACACAAGCAGTAAGAAGTGCACTGGCCCTCTGAAATAATACTTTGTGTCACATAACATTTAAGCCGTCACCTCACCTCCCTTCACTTATCAACTATCAGGCTGTGGCAGAGTCACTGTGGCTCTACGCTGCGGCCACAGTGGGTCTCTCTCTGTCTCTCTCTCTCTTTTTTTTTTTTTATCGCCGACGAGACACATTAAATAGTCCGCTATGATAGACGGCATGTCAGTGCACTGTAGCCAGCTTACATCATAAGATTAAATACTACTATTGATTGATTGTGCAAATAAAGTAAACATACAATAAACATGACCGGCAGCCTAACTTAAACATAATTCATTTCAGTATGTAAACATTTGAAATTAACACTGTAAGTTACCTAACTAAAACAAATAGACTGAATTCATAATGTTCAATAATGTTCTCACCGTTCATCATTCGGTGGGTTGAGTCAAAAACATTGCGACTCTCGGTGCAGAGGATGCGGTGAAAAGACGGCAGTGTTTTTTCCCCTGCATGTGACTCGCAACCGTCGCCTCCCCCATGTTAGAGATGTCAAACGACTTCATACAAATTCTGCATTTAGCTTTTTTTTTATCTGTCCAGTGTCCTTGGCCAACCAGTCTTTATATTTCGGATTTCTAAACCACTCGTCAGAAAATTTACATCTTCCCATTATGAGTTCTGTCGACGGTCATACAAGGCATTTGGATAGCTCGCTCACGAACAGTGTGGACATCACCTGCCCTTCTTCTTCTTCCTCTTCTTCTTCTGTTGGTTTTGCTTGGCGGCTGGCATCCAGTTTACAGGTGCATTGCTGCCACCTACCGGACTGGAGTGTAGTACATTCTCTTCTTCTTGTTCTTCTTCTGAGGTTTATGGCAGTTTGCTACCCATTTCAGGGAGCATTACCGCCACCTACTGGGCAGCATTCAACTTTTCAATCTGCCCAAATGTTTTCTGGGACGCGTAACCTTCTGTGTGCTCTCACACAAACATTTTAGCTGCGCTGCCAAGCGCCTTAAAAAAACATTTCTCTTTTTTTTATATTCATAATTAGAAAACAGAACAATGATAAAAGTCTTGGAAACATGAATATTTTTCCATACAATAGTTTCAATTTTCCATACTTTTCCAGACCTGGAAATTTATAAAATCAAATTCCATACTTTTCCATACTTGCGTAGGAACCCTGGACGTTTCATAGCCAGAAGAGGAAAACCCTTCAAGCTCCTGTCCGATAACGGAACAAATTTTGTTGGTGGAGCCCGAGAGCTACGTGAGGCCTTTGAGGCCATGGTCCCTCACCTGAAGGAACAGAGTTCTGTTTCAATCCCAGTGCTCCCCACTTCGGTGGGGCGTGGGAGAGGGAAGTGAGGTCCGTGAAGACTGCTCTCAAGGTCGTACTTAAGGAGCAGTCCGTGCCTGAAACAGTGCTCTGCACAGTTCTTGTGGAAGTGGAGGGCATCCTGAATGCTAAGCCCCTAGGCTACGTCTCATCAGACATAGCTGATCCAGATCCCATCACACCTAGCATTCTACTGATGGGACGCTATGATGCATCACTTCCTCAGGCCGTCTATGACCCTAGTAACACCCTTGGGAATCGTCGAGCCAAGTCCTCGTCGATCACTTCTGGTCCAGATTCATCGGTCACTACCTGCCTGGCTACAGAAGAGACAGAAGTGGCGGAAGGATGGGAAACACCTCGAACCAAACCAAGTGGTGCTCATTGTGGATCTCCAGCTCCCATGAGCTTTATGGCCTGTTGGGAAGGTAACAGCTACTTATCCTGGAGCCGATCGACGCTTCCGGACTGCTGCCATCAAGGTTAAGGATAGGACATACATTCGACCAGTAGCTCGTCTGGTCCAGCTTCCTAAGCTTGAAGATGCTGCTAAAGATCCACCTGCCTGAGTGGCCTTTCTACCTTGGATTCGACTGTCTGTGCAGACAGTTGGGGACAGCTGTGTTAGAAAGCCCACACTGTTTGTGTATTGTTGACTTGCTTTGTTGAGTTGAGTTATATTCAGTTATAGCTTGTTTCTGTAAGTTGTCATATGTTCCACGTTCTTGAACGCACCATAGCCGTTTCTGATAGCCGATACTGTTGAACACACTGCACCTGTGTGTGAAGTGCCGTGCGGTGAATGTTGTTTTCTCCCGATACAGCAGCGGGTAGACTGTAATTTCCTTTGCCCTTTCCCAACATTCACCTGTACCTCTCTGGGTTTATTGCTGTGTGTAAATGCCAGAAGGTGAGTCTAATTACGTTGTACTGCCTAAGTTGGATGTTAACGTTGTGTTAATGTGTATTGTTTAGCCGTGCATAGGCTAATGATATCTTATGCCGGTGTGTGTTGTTAAAGCTAATAAGCTAAGTTATGCTGTCGGTGTGCCTCGTGTGAGGTGATTGGTTTAAGTTATGTGATGTATTTGAGTACTGAATACAGACCTTTGTAATCTTAGTTTCTTATTATGTTTGTGTATCATGTATGGTGTTTGCTATACTGATGGTTACTTTGTATTGTTATTACAGACCACAGCCAAATAAATGAACCCTAAACTGGACAGCTGTATCCGTGCTCTTTAACGGGAACACCAACCCTACACCTTGCCACTCTAAGACTCCTGGAGACAACCACTTCTCTCCTTTATACTAGCTTTTAATCTTTGAGATCCCCAGTTTATTCCTACAATGTGAAATATATATCAGGTCAGTCAATACAACTGATGCTGTAAAAAAAAATCAGGTTACCATACTGTTTAAAAAAAAAAAAAAGGCTTTGACTTGGTGTCAGAATATCACCTTTCAGGACATTGTTTGATGAAATTACACATTTGATCAAATTAATTAGGCTGATTGGTCAACGATTAATCTTTTACATCGCTATACACCCCTGATAGTCTTTTTCTTTTTTCTGTCTGTCTTAGAAAACACAAAGAGGAGGAGTTGGTCATTTGCGGAGGTGCACGCTGTTGAAAAGACACTAATGGCCTTCATAAACTCTGAGAAAGTACCAGGAAAGTCGGAGTGTGTTGCTTGTATTAAGGCATCACCAGAAGCACTTAAACAAAGAAGCTGGACGGCGGTAAAGTTCTATGTTAAAAATCTTATCAATGCCATTCAGCATGAAAGTGCAAGAAGAATTTACTGAATGTGTGTTGACACGTGATGCCCTTTGCACTAGTTCTTACATGTTCATATTTATAAAATGAAATCAAACAATTTTAAGTAGTTAGCTTGACTGTCATTCTGTGGGAAAGACACTGGTGGCTTTCATAGAATCAGGAAAGTTGGAGTATGTTACCTGTATTAAAGGGGACCTATTACGCTTTTCGCGAGTTCACTGCTGCGCTAACATTATGGCGTTTTCCCATTGTTTTGGGGGTAGTCACACCGAGCCGTGACTTGAGTCGAGTTGGTACGCTGAGTGTTTTTACATTACACCGCACGGTTCAGTAAAATAAGTTGTTTACCTGTTGAAGGTGTGCTGGCCGTCTGCAGCTCTTATCAAACATTACTGTGGCTGTTTCTGTTTGTATTATTCCCCCCTGCGTTATTTCTAACTGATCCGGTGAACAAAGAGCTCCACATTAGAGGGTGACACGGGAGTGGATTATCACTCCTGTCCCATCCCACTCCCACAGAAAAAAATCTTGTCCCGTCCCAATCCCGGGCCAGAGTAAAAAAAAATGACTCCCACTCCTATCCCACTCCCATTCAGAATGACTCCCACTCTTGCACCGCTCTGCTGATCTTCTCCTCATTCTTTTTAGATTACTTTCCGCAGTGTTATTTCAAAAGATATGGCAACAGGAACAGTTCATCTGTGGTAATATAGGAAGGCATTTATTGCCTTAATCCAAACAAAAAACCTTCACTAAAGGCCACAAAACATAAATAATACATTGCCTGTGGTCCCTATAGTTTTTCTATGGAGGACCACCTGCTAAGTCCATGTTTCGAGCTGTTTTGGAGGTCAGTTACAGTAAAAAAAACAACAAATAAACAAGAAAACAATACATGGGTCACACCATGCCTACCTTAGTTGAATAAACCCAAACAGAATTTGATTTGTAAGTGTGCCTCTTATGCTGCATTCCAGATACATGGGACACCACTCGCCCGAGTTGCAAAGTGGGAAATCTCGCAGCTGTCTCACAACATTTCACCGAGGCACGCCCCCTTTTGGTTGGAATATCAACTTTCCGACTTGGGGCTCCTGAGGCCTGGACTACACGAATACGATATATTTCTAAGCGCACATTTTTCTGTCCAATTGGGCCTCTCAACCACACGAACACAGCGATTTCACCCACATAAACGGAGATATTTTTAAACGGATAAAAAAGTGGAGAAATAAAAAAATATCCGATTGAGTGGATCCGTGTAGCGATGTTAAACGGAGCTGGTGTTGACGTGATGACGTCAAGCGCCTAGCGACAAGCCGTTCACACATGCGCATTGAAGCAAAACGGTTGTCAACAACAGTGACCAACATGTACCGGGCTATCTATGTGTGCTTTACACTTTTAGGTCTCATCTCAGCTCTACACATGAACGTAACGTTGTTGCATCAACTGCACTCCACCGGTACGCAAAGGCGTCTGCTGCGCCCAATATTGCTGGATAGCCCCAAGCGTCCACGGTTTAAAATCGGTTTTGGGTCAGACCGGGTCGGACCAGCAAATGGTGGGACAATTTCGTGGCAGGGAGTGTGGTTGATGAGGAGTGTCCAGGGCATCACTTGTTTCTTCACCGTAACTTCTTACCCTAACTGCCGCCGTTTGACTGCTTCTTCTGGACCGTTTGACTGCGCATGCTCATAACGTTCTTCTTCTGTGGTATTTTACATTTTGCTAATCGCCACCTATCGGCCGGGCATGGCATTGCAGGCTTCAGAGGTGATCGTTTTCAGTTTTGCCTCTTCGTATGGACAGAGATATTTCTGTGGTGTGGACAGAGTTTTTTTTTTAAAACGAGGACAAAAATATCCGCTTAAAAAATTATCCATATACGTGTAGTCCAGGCCTGGGAGTACACCGAGTCGGACAATTGATATTCCGACAGAAAGCGGTGGAAAGCGGCGGCCGGAAGCACTGTTGGCTTCTGGGTCATGTAGTTCTTTTGACTTGCATAACAGTATAGGCTTATGGAAAGAAAACTACAAAGCGGCGGCGAGCCTGTCCTATGTTTTTTGTTGTTGTTGTCCTATTGGTTGGTTCCCGCTCCCATCTGCTCCCGTTAACTTTTTTATCCTGTACCGTCCCAATCACGTGATTAATAGTAAGGTTGACTCTCATCCCGCGGGAATCCCGTGACCCGTGGGATTCCCGAACAAATGTCAGCCTCTACTCCACATATCTCCATATCTCGTTATGTCGACAGATTTTTAGTGTAGCTTTTAATGGTGGTTAAAGTACCAGGAAAGTTGGGCTGTGTTGCCTGTATTAAGGCTTCACCAGAAGCGCTTAAAACAAAGAAGCTGGTTGGAGGTAAAGTTCTATGTTAAAAATTGTATCACTGCCATTCAGCGTGAAAGTGGAAGAAGAATTTACTTAATGTATGTTGATACATGTGATGCTCTTTGCACTTGTGACTGGGGATGAATGTTTTACTGCGACTAACGAATATTTTCATTATCAATTCATTTGTTGATTATCTTCTCGATTAATTGATTAGTTGTTTGGTCCAGAAAATGTAAGAAAATGGTGAAAAATGTGGATCAGTGTTTCTCAAAGCCCAACATGATGTCCTCAAATGTCTTGTTTTGTCCACAACCCAAAGATTACTAGACTAAAGAGAACAGAAAATATCACTCTCTGGTTTCACATTTAAGAAGCTGAACTTTTTTTTCCTTAAAAAATTACTCAAACTGATAAATCAATTATCAAGATAGTTGCAGATTAATTTGATAGTTGACAACTAATCGATTAATCGTTGCAGCTATTAAAAAATGCAAAGGCCGTTCTAAATAAAAGTTTTGTGAAAATAAGAGCCTTGTCTGTCCCTTTTGTACAGTAGGTCGAGGTTTTTTCCCGCCAGATGCATTTTGGAAGCAAACATTGTATCTGATCATCAGATTCAGTAGAAAGTCATAATGTTTTGTCTCCTCTTTTGTAAGGCAGGTCTGCTGTTTGTCATACCTGTTGGAGATCATTTGACAAACCAGTATTCAATTTTGAAATTATTTTATTTGCAACATGTTCAATCATACTAAGTAAAAGAGCAGCAAATATATATAAGTGAAATCATCTTGCTCAACTTTTGGCTATTGAAAGAATCTCAAATGTGGATGGTAGTGTGTTGTGTCAATGAATTGTATGGTGTTAAGGGTAACAGTGTGCTGGGGTGATAACATCTTTAATGTTGAACCAATATGATCAGGTGGAGCAGCAAGCCTGATTTCTTAAAGAGGACAGGTAAATAATCCATCATGTTTATCAACTGTTTAATCATGTGTTTGCCCAACAATTCTATTTTAGAATCAGAATCTGGTCTATATTTGAAGAAAAATCTGGCATCTGACAGTCTGGATCATTAGATCCAGTGTTTATTTAATCTAATATTAAGGTTTCAATCCAACATTAGTTAGATTAAATGCTTGTCATGAATTGTGCCGTTCCTAACAGTGGAATTGATTGTTTGCCAATACACACAACATGACTGGTCCCCAGGGGGGGGGGCAAAATTCAGGTTTAAAATTTTTGAGGGAGTTTTTGATGTTTCAAGTCATTTTCATGTTTACAAAAAAATATAATGATTTTAGCAGTTAAAATCGTGTCTCTAGACCCTTCAGAAAGGGTGGATCCCACCGGGCTGCTCCCAGTCATTGGACCTCACAGTGTAGTAAAAACAGGTATGTGTGTGTGTGCGTGTGTGTGTGTGTGTGTGTGTGTGTGTGTGTACAGCTCGGTGCTGTTGGCTCAACACATGAGACAAACCATGTATTGTGAGTGTGAATAGGGCCCAGTGGCAGTGCAGGGGATTAGCATAAGAATGGTGTGTGAGTGCTGGAAGGCCGGTACTTCATTTTGTCACTCTGCAACTCATGCTCTCTCAACTCAGCCCGAAACACTCTCCACGTCTCCACCTCTGTGCTTGTTGGCTGCTTCTGACGGCTCAGGATCCTCCTCACCTCAGCCCTGCTTGTTCTCATCTTCCTCCTGACAGAACCCAGTGACAGCATGGAGAACAACCACACTTTCCTCTACTTTGCATATGGCAGCAACTTACTGAAGGAGCGACTTCAGCTCAAGAACCCCTCTGCCACAGTATACTGTGTTGCCAGACTCAAGGTATGGTCTGATATTACAGTGAGTGCATCAGTATTAACATATAATAATTAACTACACATTTAGAAACTCTAACCTTTTCTCTCTTTCAGGACTATAAACTGGTGTTTGGGAACCATAAAGGCCTGGCCAGTGACCGATGGCATGGGGGTGTTGCTACCATAGAGCACAGCCTGGGGGACGAGGTGTGGGGAGTGGTGTGGAGGATGAATGTGTCTGATCTGGACTCTCTAGATAGGTAAAGTTTCAATCATCACTGTCTTTAACAGCATCTCAGAGATTTCCCTGAATGTTTTCCTGTGAAGCTGACACCTACCATGTGTATGTTTCTATGTGCATGCATGTGTGCACACACTCAGTCAAGAGAATGTGACGTTAGGTGCGTACAGTCCTGTGGAGCTTCCAGTGAAGACAAAAGGCCAGGAGCTCAACTGTCGTACCTACATAATGAACAGCTGTGTGTACGCCCCACCATCGCCTCAGTACCTGCTGGTAAGACTGCTTTCAATGCATCCTGCTTGTCCTTGCTGCAGAAGCCACAAACAGCAGTTACTTTGATAATATCTTCAACTGCAGTCTCTCTTTCACACTCAAATTTATCTTCATTTAATTTGAACTTTTCTTAAATCTTTGCTTTTTGTGAGATATCAAATAATGTTGCCCCTTTGGGCCCTAAACAGTTACTTAAAAGAAAAAAGAAAGTTGAGAGGGGAGATGTCTCTTTGTCATAGATATCTGAAACTCAGAACCAATCACACACTTGTTTTTTGTAAAGGCTCACAAACACTTGTTTTATTTTATCAGCTTATTATATGTGTTGTTATCAGAATCAGAATCAGAATCACTTTTAATGCCAAGTAAGTTTTCACATATGAGGAATTTGCTGTGGCCTGTAGGTGCAAGACAACAAACATTACTTAAAATAATATAAAGAAATATAAAAGAAAGAAAAATAGAAAAATATAGATAGACAGTAACAGATGAATGGAGATTTTAAATAGGTGTAAGAATGACCAAATTTAGTTATTGTTAGAATTTAGGTTCAGTGTCAGTGGGGAATCTGTAGTAACTTGTTATTATATCTGTCAAATAAATGCAGTGGAGCGAAATGTAGTGAGGTAGAAACATGAAGTATATCCTGCAGATAAAGCAGCTACGAGTAACTTTGACTTTCTGTTGATTCTGTGGCCCCTGTGGAAAAGCGCTCTGTGAGAACCACCACCTGACAAAACATCTGGATCTGACTGACACAGGAGTGGCCACAGGGCCATACTGACTTACAAATGTAAGCAAAGGGCCACACATTGGGAATCAAACTAAATAGCAAAGCAGACTCACTGTAGCTGTTTGCCACAGGATTCATTAATGCCTCTAATTGATTTTTTGGAGAAGTTTTATTTTTTTGAGGACATTGCGGGCCGGAATAAGATGGTCCATGGCCCACAACTGGCCCCGGGGCCGCATGTTGTCCATGTGTGAGCTAGCATGTGTGTCTGTTCTGAGTATAAGTGAAAGAAAGAACCAACACATTTTTTACTATTTCCTTTTTTAACTGAGCTGTTTTCAGGATGCACAGTGATGAGGTCATGCATCTTAATTAATTAAATTGATAACTGCAAATGACGATGGTGAAACATCATCTTAGTGCCGTACCACCAGACTACAGAGCAGCTTCACTCCTCAATTCATCATCAACGCTCCAATAATGAAATAGTTCAAATGTTATCTACTCATCCATCTTGTGTAAGTCAGACCTGTGGACAGGCATTAAGAATAATAATTATAATTATTAATAATCATACAGAAATCAGACGTCTTCTTGCTGCTTGTCTTGTTTGCTTCTGTAGATCATTTAGAGACATCGGATGAAATAGAGACTGTTTCATAACCAGTTAAAACCTTCTTGTAGTACGTTTAAGTTAAGTATGAGTGTGATGGAAGTTCTTTGGAACTGGTGGCCTTGTGGTTATGAGGAAGATGCCAGGAGACCTGATGTCTTAAGAAGCAGCGTTTATTGACATGCTTGATCAAGGAGAATAACAGCGATCAGTACAGTGTGCCAGCCTCTACCATTCTGACCAGCGTTCAGATCAGTAGTCTGTTTAACCTGTCGCTGGATGTCCATGTTTACTGAAAAGGGACCTGTGACAAACTGTATGCTGTACGCTATCTTTGGGTTGACGCGCGTACACCCTGTACACAGACAGAATAACCAGTCTAGTCTGAGATGTGCTGCTTAGTGAGAGACAGATGTGTCCAGGACTGATGGAGGGGTGTGTACTTCAGTCATATCAAAGGCAGCTGCACAGCTGACAGACACAGCATAGAGGAAGGTCACTAACTGTTAAGGAAAATTCACGATGACGACCTCAGAATGTAACTTACAGAATAGTTCTTAAGCTGCGGATTAATCCACATTGTGCTGGTGAGTGTTTGTGGCAGCAGGGCAGTGTGTGTGGGGTTCATCTAAAATAATCCACATTGTGTGTTCATAGTAATGAGGGAACGTGTGTCCCAGTGTGTGCCTCACTGATGTGTTTTAAATTGTTTTTGGGAGGATATGTATATATATATATATATATACATATACATATACATATATCTGCATATATATATACATATACATATCCTCCCAAAAACAATCACATGGACGAGTGTTATGTGTGTGTCCAAAGCTTGATATAATATATATATATATATATATATATATATATATATATATATATATATATATGTGTGTGTGTATATATATGTATATATGTATACATGTGACATCTATTACATGTCTGTCCATCCTGGGAGAGGATCCTCCTCTGTGGCTCCCCCTGAGGTTTCTAACATCATTTTCTCCCTGTTAAAAGGGTTTTTTTCTCAATATGTGAAGTTTTTCCTCATTCAGTTCGAGGGTCTAAGGACAGAGGACGTGGTTCACTGAACGGATTGTAAAACCCACTGAGATTGTGATGTGATTGTGATTTTGGGCTGTATTAATAAATTGATTTGATTTGATTTGAGTTCGTAAGATGCGTTTTAAGTTGTTTGGGTCTTTTAATGGGATCTGTTGACAGAAGTAAACATTGACTCCATTGCCAGTTTATCAGGTCCACCTAGCTAAAAACAATGCAGTCTAATAGAACAGCCCTGAATCAGCACAGCCTCCTTAAAATGACATTTATATGCAATACATTTATACCAACACATCCGATTATATGATTTACAACAACAGACAGTGGTAGTGAGGGCTGCCCCGACACACCACAACAACCATCAGCTGTGGTGCATGTGCCTGAATGTGACTTGCATTTGACTGGCATTGAATATTTTTAATTCCTTAACTTCAACATCCCATCCTGCCTTTACAGCCACACAACAACCAATAGATTATAGCCACAGTAAGTTACACTGACGCAATAATTTAGTCTTACTGTCATGAAAGAAATGTGCTGGTCCCTTCAGGATCACTTGGTGAGTAACTATAAATCATTTGAGTTACTCATCAGGAGCATGAAGCCTCCAAGTCGTCTTCAGACAATAGCACACCTGACGATGACACCTTCACCACAATAACGAGCATTGAGGGGATCAGAATGAAGGCCAGTTTTTAAAAATGACCCTCAGTGGACTAATCAAAGTGTTGAAATTATGAAGGGACGTTAATATTTTTCAATTCTGAGTGGCTCCAGAGTCCCTCTACAATTTGCCCACCTTGCCAGAAGGCCAGTCCCTCACTGCAGGCATTCACAAGAATGATGAAGTGAATGTGTGAGCGAAGTGTTCACTAACAGTGCAGCCTGTCTCCTTAAGGTGCATTCACACCGGACCTTTTATTTTTGTTGCTGGCAACAAGTTTACATATTAAGTCAATGCAAATGAGCGACTGAGCGATTAATCGCTCAGGCGAAAAATCGCTGGGGCTCCGAGCGACAGCGACGGAGCAACGGAGCGAAAAAGTGCTCAATCGCTCTGTCGCTCGAGATGAGAAATCCCAAGTCTCTGGCCGTCAGTCGCTTGTCGCTCAGCGCTGATTGGCTGCCGTAATCTATGTGTAACTATGACAACTACTAAAACCATGGAAACGTAATACAACTCCACCGGTCCGGAAGTGCAAAGCCGGCTTTACGTTGACACACACACACACACACACACACACAGCCACTCACCGGAGACAAATGGCCAGGCGCTCCTCAGCTGGGATGGAGCGCCTGTAGTTGGTGTCCAACCGGGCAATCCTGCCTCCGATTCTCGCCAACAGCTCGTCAAACTGGGCTGTTGTCAGCCGCGTATACCGTTGAAAATGGTTGCCGTCCAGACGCAGCTCCTGGAATAGCCGGTGGTATTCACCGAGATCAGTGCGCATCTTGAGTATGTTATGGACCCAAAACCGACGACACTTGGTTGTACGGCGCTTGTGGGACTTCCACAACAGGTAAACGGCGGCAACAGGTACAATGTCAGCCATGCTGGACCAATACAAACGGGAAGAAATGAGCACCTCCGAGCGACGTGAAATTCACTGGAATCGCTTGAATGACGTCATCAGAGCGATCTGTTGAATTGTGCCGACGAGCGACTGCAGCTGAGCGACAGAGCGATTTTTTTGGAGCGGCACGAGCGACAGCGACAAAAATAAAAAGTCCAGTGTGAACGCACCTTTAGTCTTAACAAAACAGGAAATCTTGAAATACACTATCCACTCCCAGAAACTGCAGCGATACTCAACTGTTCCAGGGTTGTGTTGAGGCTCCACTGAATTCAGGTTTGGGAAAGATCATGGTCTTTTTATACAGAACGGACTAGGACTGACTGGAGGCAGAAGAGTTTTTAAAACTAAAATGTAACCAGAACAGCGATCTTTCCCTGATCTTAACCACAGACTGGTCTGGATTTAAACCCTGGCCATCAGCCCTGTGACTCCAGCACGGTACACTACATGAACTCAAAGAAAGGTTGTGTGTGAACATAATCCTGTTCAGCACAACATGATCATGAAAACAATATGCAAAGATTGTAGTACTATACAAACATAATTCCTAGGAGACAGGGCCTCCTCTCTGTACAGTGCAGGTGAACAAACAACCTTCTTCAGAACCATCATGAAGTTAAATGAAACAGATTCAACACAAACTCAATATGAAACTCTTCATGAGAGGAGTATCTGCTGCAGAACATTTATATTGTATTTATTTATCTCGGTGTACCTTGTCCTTCAATCACTTCTATGATTGGAGACATTGGTGGATATATCGGAAGGTCTGTAAAGATTGTTAGCATAGACAGTGATTGTTGACTGCTGGTAGAGTATTTCAAACAGGATAGACAGGAACGATAGCTTAAATCAAAAGTTAAAAAAAAGCCTGTTCAGACCTGATGTCAACACCATCCTGAGTACAGCTCTGAATGCATCAAACGCATTTGAGATCCGGACCCATTCAGAGGTGGTCTGGACTCTATGTGACCACATTCTTTAATCAGTGTATACACCCACTGTGCGACTAGAAGAAGGAGAAGAAGAAGAAGGAGAAGAAGGAGAAGAAGAAGGAGAAGGAGAGTTGATTCATGGTGTAGTTTGCAGGGAGGCAGGAGGAGCACTGCTCCCCCTAGCAGCTGATAAATGTCACTACACTGAGTCTTAAATAGGTCAAACTAAATTATTTCTTGCATAAATATATCAAAATATAAAATATAAATGATGAATATAAAGAATAAATCTGAATTGTATTATGGTAGATTTAGTAATAAATTAATTTTGAGTTTCCTCTCTGTAGCAGTCAGTGATTCAGCTAGCTGTCTGTCTGTTACACAGTGTGTCAGTATCTATAGTTCTGTTTTATTTTACATGTGTATGACCACTAAATGATTTAAATGGGTATATGGTAATTTAAAGCCTTACAGTTTAATGTACTTATAACACAGACTGATAATTCACTTTCTTGCTTGGTACTACTGTCTTCTGTTGCTGTGTATGTAACCAGATACAGTAGGCTACTCACGGCAGTAAAACAAAAGCTTTGACCAGGTGAATGGATCACCTGTCTGATCTCCAGGTGCTTCACTGAAATGTAAATGTCATATTAGGACTCTATTAACCTGTCAGTGTTAGCAGCAGCTGTTTGTGAACACACTGTCTGTTTAAACTGATCCAACCATTCAACCAGAAACCACAACATCACCAGACTCCCTTAATAAATGAAGTGATTTTAAGAGTTGTTTCATGAAGAGAAACTTAACAAACTTTGTGAAACAGCCACAACAAATTCTAAATCATTGGTGTCTTCCCTTAAATTCAGCATTAAATCAAAACATGAGGTTATATAATGATAATAATAATAATAATAATAGACTTTTATTTACATAACACCTTTGAAAACAGAGTTTACAAAGTGCTTTGACGATCAAAACTCAGGAAGACAATATGACAAACACAAGGTTCAGTCTGAGGTGAGTTCAAACAAGACGGCAGGACAGAACATGTAACAACACAAAGAGTCAATATGAGTCATGACAAGTCAAAGGAATAAAAGTGATAAAAGAGGCAAAATCACAGAAAAGGAAGTGAGAAGAAAATATAAATAATTATAAATACAAAAATAATTTAAAAAATTAATGCAAAAATGGAAATAATTCAAAGAATAAAAACAATAAAGGACGATAAGAAGACGACATCACATCAGAGGAACAGATAAAAAGATGATTAGCAGTAAAAGGAATAAAGGACAATTAATAGGTTAAGATAACGAATAAAAGCCGTAAAGGACGGTAAGAAAAAAGACATCAATTAAAAACAGACCAACAGTCTGAGAGCAGTAAAAGGAATGAAAGGTGGAAATTAAGTTTAAGGGTGATTTCACATAAAAGCAAGTCTATAAAAGTGTGTTTTAAGAAGTGATTTAAAAGAAGTTACTGATGCTGCGAATCTTGTCTCCTCAGGTAGCTCGTTCCAAAGCCAAGGGTCATCTTTAGTTTAGAGTCTCGACTTTGGAACGACCAGAAGGATCCCAGCTGAGGATCTAAGGCTGCAGATAGGCTCATATGGGGTCAGCATTTCTTCTCTGTTACTCAGACGAGTAATCAGTAACATCTTAGACTCAATTCTCAAATGTACAGGGAGCCAGTGAAGAGAAGCTCGGACAGGAGTGATGTGATGTCATCTGTCAGAACCAGAAACAGCCGAGCTGCTGCAGTTTGGACGAGTTGGAGGCAGGAGAGAGACTCTTGGTTGATGCTGGACAGGAGGGAGAAAAGATCATTGCATGAGTGAGTGTTTCCAGGTCGGAGTGTGACAGTATTGCTTTGATTCTGGAGATGGTTCTTAAATGCATGAAGCAGGACTGGATAGCTTTTCTGATGTGTGGTTTGAATGAAAGATCTGAATCAATGATGACACCTAGACTTCTGGCAGGAGGCTTTATGTTTGTGGATAACACTGATGTTTTGGTGTGGGGAGTTGAAAAGTGCAATTTCTGATTTGGACTTATTCAGTTGTGAAAAAAACATTTGATATCATTGAGACAGTTGAAGACAGCAGCTGGGCTCTTTGGGTCAGCAGGTCTCAGAGGAAGTTGTTTGTTTCCTGTTTAAAGTGTCAGTTTGTGGCAGCCTGTCTGCTTCTGTGTCGCGTGCTAAAGTCTTACCTGCCAACATTTCATTTAAATTAATTTCACATTTACAAAGAAGACGACATTCAAACAGCATTACAGGATACTTCTTTATCGCCCCTGGAGAAAGTCCCCAGGATACAACATTGTATTGCAGTTGTATCAGGGCGGCTCCACGGCTGTCGGTCCCTGAAGGCACAGCAAGAAAAAACATCCACATTATGTGGTCCAGTTCAGTTACTGGTGGAGTGATGTCAGAGAAAGAGTATTATAGAGATCACTGAATAAAGATAGGGGCACCCGCTGTCACTGTAACTGATAGTTCAATATTTAACATCTGTTTTCATAAGAACCTCTTAAATTTGGTTAGTAAGGGATTGGAGCAAAGCATCCTGATTTCCTTAAATGTAATTCCTTTAAGTCTCAGAGCAACTCATTTTAAGAGAAACACATTAAGGTTTTTTTTGCCAAACATAATTTTGATTATGTTTCATTTTATGTTCTGACCTGTTTAGGCAACTCAAAGCTCTTGGCTGAGGTGAGGGAGACGTGGTTGTCTTGGGTGAACAGGTATTGAACACTGATTTGAAGCATGAACAAGATTTCTTGACTTGAAAAAATGAACCAAAGTGTTGTATGGAACAGAACCTGCACGATGTTGACCCCAGTCTCTGATGTCCAATGCTTATCAGAGAACAAAGTCTTGCCAGTGAACATAATGAAGCAGTGACATTTCCTCCAGTTGTATATAAACATAAACAAGGACGGTTGAGAATCGGGCTCTGTATTGTGATATTAGAGCCACTCAACAGTCCACACGATGACCTTCTTCATGCCCCTTCTCACTCTGAGTGATGTCAGACATTATTGTTTAATGCTGTTATTTTGAATTAGAAAGACAAAAGATTACGATTGTGTGTCAGGTCAGGGCCGTCATCACCCATTTCTCTCTGTGAAGCATCTGGAATAGGGCTCAGTCCGGTCACAGCCCTGGTCACCTGACTCTGTGATCAACAGGTCAGAACAGGACACGCCCCCTCTGCCATGCTATGTGTTACAGATCTGACACCTTGTGAGCTACAATACCAGATTGTTCTGTTGCACATGTGAGAGCTCCAAACATGCCTGACAGAAAAACAGCATGCAGAAAGAGGGACAGCGTGGCTTTGTGCTCTCGCTTTGTCTTCATAATGTGGATCCAGTCCACTATACAGTATTGTTCCCCCTGTGGTGCTGGGCACACATTTACTTGGATCTTTGGATCCTGACATGCTGAGCTCACATGGCTGACTGAGGAATGTAGCTAGTGCTAACGTGCTGTCATTACATGGCTGCTCTATACAGTAACTGTGATGGTTCAGACATATGATTTGTGCATTAGCAATGAAGTTGATTTGAACAATGAATGGCTGACTTTAAGGATCTGTGTGTTTTCTTCTATGACCAAATCTAATAAAATAGGACCCTCCTACAATGCAAGGAGTTTTTATTCTCTCAGATAATTCATATTTTGAGGGCTGAATGCTCAAAATCTCAGGAAACTTTGCACAAAATTCAAACATGGTGGAAATGTAGTATTATAGTATAAAGTATTTTATGGTTTCTACTATGAAACGCAGCCCCTGGGGCTACTGTCACCACGTGTATCTTAGCGAGACCTACAAAAAAGTCTCTTGGTGTCATGACCTAAACCCAGCAGGAAGTCAGCCATTTTGAATTTAGAGCTCATTTCTGGTGATTTACAGGTTTTGTACTTTAACAAACACTAGAGCTTAGATCAGGCCCAAAAAATCAAGCCCGACCCTACCTGAGCCCGTGCACATTGTGTCTGAGCCCGGCCCGGCCCGACACATTAACTGTAATTATGAGCCCGAGCCCGATTTAAACCCGACAATTTTTTAATACCTGTGGTGTAACAGTCAGAGTTATTCAATGTAGCGCCACTAGGTGGCGCCTCCTTTTGTTTAGTGGGTAATGTAACCTGTACGATGAAGAAGAGCAGGTTACATTACCCATGAGAAAGGATACCGTCGACAGAGCGAAGACTCCCCATTTTATTTTGTCTTTATTTTGTAAAGTGTTGGTGCAAGAACCTCGGCCTGTGTTCGTTTGCGTGTATGCTTGTAACATCTAGTGCCGTAGAGACCTGGCATGGTGTGGTCAGTATTATGAATCAAAGTGCCGTGCGGAAACCCCCACATGTTGCCTGCCGTCTCGAGTAACCGGAGCACCCGCACTAAAGTGGACCATCACCTTCCCCTTCACCAGCCCACGTTACAGTGGGCTGTTATAACTGACGCTCTCAACTACAATTCCAAGTTGTTTGAACTACAGAAATCTGTTTAGTATTATCTTAATGAATAATGCAACAAGGACGAAGCATGTAAACTGCTTGTTTGTTTATTCAGAATGGAATGGATCGCAAATGAATAAAGTAATGATTAAAAAAAAACACACAAATGCTTGATTAAGGGCCCGGCCCGGCCCAGGGATAGTGGCGGGAATTATCGACAAGTCCGGGCTCGGGCTTGGGCAGAGAATCTAAACTCTAACAAACACATCCTACAGCTTCAGCCCAATCAACTTAAACTGAGAAACTTTAACACACTTGCATGGAAAAGTTATTAAAAGTTTGAGTTATTGCTGAACAGTGTAGGTGTGGTGGTGAAGTGATTTCGATAGTTCGCCATGGAACAGGAAGTTGCTGTAACTCCACTGCACTTGCTCAAATCTACCCCACACTCCACACTATGGAAGGAGACCCAGCCTAAACACATGTATATGTCAATATTTGCTTAGACTCACAGCGCCCCCTAGTGTCAGTCTGAAATGTCTTTTTTTAACAGCTGTGTGCTCCTCCTAGCCACCAATAGTATGTGGCTGCAGACCCGGAGACCTGCACAATCAGACCCCCACACTTGTGGACCCGCACGTTCAGACCCCTTATGGTTTTTCGACAGTGCCACCTAGTGGTTGACTGTAAAATTGCAACTGCACAGCTTTGACCCGCACTGTGGTTTTTTGACAGGGCAAAATCCAAACAAAACGCCAAGATCTAATTGTTTGTGAAGCTTGGAACACTTTTAAACTTTTTTTGGAAGACTTTTAAATTTTTTCTAAATAGCCTATAATGAAATAAAATGCTTTTTTAAATGTTCTATTGCATGGGGTTATTTTGACAAAACAGCCTTAAATAGCCTACAATGAAAAGGATGAAATGAAATGGTTTTAAATGTTTTATTGTACGGGCTTGAGTGGTACACAGCCTTTATGGCAGTGCTCCTTCTATCCTCATCTGCCTCTCCAGCCTCCTGCAGAACTCATCCACTTCACTGAAAACAGACAAAATGATAAATACTGGAATAGAAGAACCATCAATGTACTCAGAAATTCCTACTTCTCTCCTCTTACCTTTGATGTACAACAGGCCCTGTCAGGAAGACCTGCTCTACCTCCTTCCATGAAATGGCATTCACTTCTGAGATGCCATATATGATGGCCTAAACAGAATTTTAGCAATTAAATTGATTTAAATCAATACAGAAACATGAACTTTACAAGTAACATGCCATGTATTCCGGCTTTGAAAATTCTGTAGCATGCACAAGGTTATGCTCACCTCTGGAAAAAGAACATCACAAATGAACTGCACTTCATGAGTATATTTAAAATTTGAAGGAGTTCTGGCTATGAGTGACTTTAGATGGGAGAAGAGGGTCTTCTGTTCCTCTTCACTGTCCAGGTAAACAGGGACCTGCTTCATCGCTGCCCACTTGGACGGCTTGCCACCGAGTATACTCTAAGGCAAGGGTTGGGAAATTAATGATTTAGTGTGTTGTGTGGCAAGAGCTGCCTGAAATACTGACTATAAATGGCAGTTGAATTAAATACATGCATATCCTAAAGCTAAAAAAAAGAGTTCAGTGGTGTGTGTGATACTATTTCTGAGAATAATCCTAACAAAGGGGTTGTTGTGGCAGAGTGCCTTTTTCATTTTAGCAGTAGTGATGAGAAAATGTAAACAATTTGAAAACTACCATCAAATGCTGCTCAGCTCCTTGTGAGTGCACAATGAAGTCCACCAGTGCCTTTTCAGCCTCAGTGCGGCCACTGACTGCTTGAAGGTGGGGTGGAACTTGAGTAGTGAGGCCACTCTGTCTAGGCACCCTGAACACGGGTGGCAGGTCTCCCTTAGCCAGGCTTTTGGCCTCGGTTGTCCAGAAAGCAAACCGCTGACCATGACTTAAAGACAAGCAAAACTTTAATCCAAATTATGACATTTGGAAAAGTTAAATAATTGGTGCACAACTGACATGTATAAATATTCCTGTTTGAGGCAGCCATACATAGTGTTACATGTCATAATTGATATTTTACTGATCTAGTCATTTATTTTGATCCTCCTAAGCCACAACTAAAGAGGCAACTGTTAGCTTAGCGAATCACTTGTTGATCACATATTAAGTTTTTATTGTTAACATAGATCTAAACATGTTTTAGGATTGTCATACCCTTCTATTTTGAAACGCTCCATTAGAAGAAGGCACCACCACTCCCTGATCAAAGGCATGTCCATCTGAAAAAGTGTGCCAGTGGTGAGAAGAATTTTTATCTCATAATGATTCTTTTCTCAAGATGAATAGTATGTTGCCACATAGACACCAACTGTAGGATACCAAATTTCTTCTTTGTTTAACATATTTGATTAAACTTACCTCATGGAAAGCAAACCCCTGCCTTGTCACAATGGAAAGAGCATACTAGAACATAGGAGATAGAAAACAAGGCAAGTTTATTGATCAATTTACATTGTTGACTGATGCCTGTGTATACTTTCACAAGAAACTTAGACCTTACCATGAGCATAAAAATCCCACAGTCATTCCCAAATGTCTGGTGTGGCAAGCCCTAAAATGAACCAAAATAAAAGGGGACATTACAGGCAATAGTCAACTATTTTTCCACACAAATCATGTATTTATACTTACTGGAACATCATGCCCTGTCCTTCTGTCCAGAGACCAGGGTCAATTTGCTGAGCAATTTGTCTAGAGAGAGAAATAAAAACATCAATAAAAACAACATGTTGTACTGTAGCATAAAGTTGCACTTACAGTGCGTGAGTCTACAGTGGTTGCCACACGTGTCAAACTCAGTTCAGAGAAAGGGATCTTCTTAGTAGGGTTACACTAAAGGAAACAGGCATGGACAAATGAAAATGAAAAGTCAGTCATACATAGAGAATAGACCACCAATCAGAATAAAATACTGAAAATTATTTTAAAAAAACAACTGACAACCACTGAGACAAACAGCAACAGGAGTGCAACCAAAACATGCTATAGGAACATAGCCCAATATATCCATAAAAAGGCTATAGGAACGTAGCCAAAATATATCTGTAAAAAGGCTATAGGAACGTGGCCAAAATATATTTTTAAAAGGCTATAGGAACGTAGCCAAAATATATTTTTAAAAAGGCTATAGGAACGTAGCCTAAACATGACAAGCTGTAAGAATGTGGCACATTTGTGGACCTAAAAATGGTTATGTATTCTGCATCACCAAATCCAGATTCATGCATAGAGTACTGCGAGTCTAAAAAGATGATCTCTCTCAGGAGTGGCTTCATGATCTACAAATTAATGCGATAGGTGAGGAGATGCACAACAGTTTGAAAGTCATTAGGACAAGGTTCAGAGTTGGAGATGACTGTGTTGGAATATTCATGGATTGAACAACTGAAAATGCACACTTACACAGAGAACAAAGTGGCCAGGTCCATTTGCATTGGTCCATGCTGGAAAGACCAAGAAGTCCTTCATGTCGACAAAGTTGACATTAATGTAACCTGACTCTTGTGGGTCCTTTCATGTAGGAACAATGTACATATTTCTACATAAATGTCATTTCCCTGTAGGAAACACCCCCACACACAAACAAATCCATTATGATTCACATAACGTTATTTTATGTGATATGTAGGCTTAAAAAAAATAATACATACAAGTTGCTGAGCTGCTTCATGAATCAATTTCAGGCATACATTTCCAATCTGCAAGAAAATGTTCAAACTCATAACGAACAAAGCTTATACTGCACATACTGACATTGCCTTCCTTTTGTTTACCATCACACTATACTCACGAGAGAGTCCATGTTTCTTTGCAACCCCAGGCTGCAGAAATCTTCCCGAGTGAGACATATAGCCCCTTCTTTTACAATGATCTCAGCCATTGGCCGCTTTCTGTCCAGCACATATTTGAGTTGCAAAGAACCATAAATAAATTAGTAATTATGTGTTGCAAAAATTAACATAAATATTAATTAGCTTACCAGGTGGTCCTGGATAGGGTTCCAGCCATTTTCCCAGGGCTTGATTTGTGCTAGATAGCCAAGGATCATAGTCGGAGGTACACTGTAGCCGGAGGTCGGAGGAGGTACACTGTGGCCAGAGGTCGGAGGAGGTACACTGTGACCAGAGGCCGTCGGAGGTACACTGTGGCCAGAGGTCGGAGGAGGTACACTGTGGCCAGAGGCCGTCGGAGGTACACTGTGACCAGAGGTCGGAGGAGGTACACTGTGACCAGAGGCCGGAGGAGGTACACTGTGGCCAGAGGTCGTCGGAGGTACACTCTGGACACAGGTCGGAGGAAGTACATTGCGGCCAGAGGTCGGAGGAGGTACACTCTGGACACAGGTCGGAGGATGTACACTGCGGCCAGAGGTCGGAGGAGGTACACTCTGGACACAGGTCGGAGGAGGTACACTGCGGCCAGAGGTCAGAGGAGGTACACTCTGGACACAGGTCGGAGGAGGTACACTCTGGACACAGGTCGGAGGAGGTACACTGCGGCCAGAGGTCGGAGGAGGTACGCTCTGGACACAGGTCGGAGGAAGTGATTCCACTGAAAAGAAAAAAAAACAATTAGGACAAACAGTCACACATGTCAACAACATGAACACATTTTGATCATGAAATGAACTTATTGCCATACAAAAACAAAAAGCTAAGAACTTGAAAGAAAAAAAGCTCCCCCAGCCCCTATAATTACTCACCCGCAGGTGCATTAGTGTCCATTGGAACAGCTTCAACAGTGGTGGATGCCTCTGAAGATGCAAGATTCCCTTAAAAATAAGCACAGTTTTATCAACAAAGCTGTACAAGTAAAAAGACTGTACAAAACAGCTGTAATTTCACTGGAAATAGATATTTAAGTACCCAAAACTGCTTGGCCATAGCTGTTCATTGCTACTCCATTTCCAAAAACCTTTGTAATTTGGTCCAGGCATTGTTTGTTTTTATGGACATTGTAGTGGTGGATGATATTTCTCATAAGGAAGAGATGGGTGGATGGCAAAGCCATGTTTAAGAAATAATTATTTTTCTTCATTTTTGCAAATAGTTGCTCTGCTACTTGACTGTTCACTTTTCCAGCAAGTTGTGGTACTAGGCCAAGCTTCCTCAAGACATCTCTGGAATCCCTTGTGTTGTCTTCATGAAATCGATCATATAGAGCATAATGCTCAGCTGAGCCCGTTGTTGGGTGACCATCACAGTCTGGGACTAGTTTCTTGAAGTTCAACCAAGGCAGTGACACCTTCAGATGCCCAGCTTTTGCCAGGGCTATATTTTCTTCGGTTGGGTCACTTAAACGTCCTTCAAAGGGTTTGAAGGTCAACCTCTCTGGATCTCTGATGTTCATGTGAGTGGCGAGTCCACATGCAAAGTCATAAATTACTATATTTGGCATGTGCTTCCAGGAGAGTAGTAGATCAGTGTAATCACGTGGGCTTTCTGCTCGAATGTTACACTTAATACTATAAACAATGCCGCATGGGCACATGATCACAGCCCAGCCTCCTGAGATGGAAACAAAAGACAGAAATGTAAGGGTCTATAAATGCACAAACTCTCACTGGCATTATGGTATTACATATCATATAAGAATCCAATTACCTTTGGAAGTAAGTTCCCATTATTATTATTATTATTATTATTATTATTATTAACAGTAATTACAATGGCAGTGGCTTTTACAGAAATTGAAATTTTGCTTACCTGAAGCAGCCCAAACTTTTTGAAAGACCTTGTCATATGACTCTCTTGACTTCATCTCGTCTGACAGTCTGACGAGAAGGTCAGTACGTGATCCAGTTGATCCAAACCAGTTTGCTGTCAGTTTGTATTGCATTACTTGTTACAAATCCACGGCCAATCCTCTCCATTGAAAGTGCATCCCAAAAAGAGTCCAGGTCAACCTCTCCAGTAAAATCCTCCGGAGGTTGTGGAAGATCGCTTGCTAAAATATATTGAAAAAGATTAGGCCAGTTCTGAGCATAATTGGGCCTGAATTACTGTAATGTATGAAAACGTTATTACCTGACAAATGGAAGGCACCCTTCCTGTGGAGGTCCATGATCACAACTGGTGGATGGTCACCACATGTGACACATGAATACCGATAATCATGTTCACAGAGCGCTTCAAAGTGAAGATAGCCCTGAAGCATTGTGTCAGCAGAGGGGTATTTGAGTCCAGTGTTTCGCTCCAAATATTCGACAACTCTGCTCACTGCAGTATGAACCTAGAGAGATACATACTAATGAAAAAAACAGCATCACCATCTAAATGGTTTCACTTATTTTACTTCAAAGAAGTTAGATTTAATAATGACCTGCAACATGTTTCTGATGTCAAGGCATAACTGGAGATCGAATATTACTCGATCATTGAAGTTGTGGAGCCCATCTTTCCACTCTTGGTACCGGAAATGGGTCCCGCATTCAGGGCACGTTTTGCTGTAGATATAGATATCTGGAAATGAAAAGATTATACATGACACAGTGTATAATACATGTAAAAATAAAAAAGGCAGCTCACATGTATCAACATCTTTACCTACCTTGTACAATGTTTGTGTAGGTGAGAATCCTCCCTTTACTGGTAATGAGGACTGGGTCACTCAAAGGCACATTTCCTGGGCAGTGCAGGCACATCATCTCCTCCGGAATCAGATGCTTCGGGTAGTTTTTGTTTCCTGGATGCAGTAGATGTTCTGGGAGAACGGCAGGTATTTTTTTGAAATTCAGAATGTACTGGACCATAAGTTTCAACTTCTCGTGATCACATGGAGGATATGACACATCATCTTCCTTGCGATGTTCATCAGCTGTTGATGGTGGTGTGTCAAAGCATTCCTCAACATCGGTTCTCCTTACCTTTCGGAAAAGACTGCGGTTTATTTGAAATAAATGCCATTTTGCTATGTATTTGTGTGTGCATGATCTTGTTGATTTTGTACATGCACAGTGCCATGAATTCTTTTTAGTGTCGTATGAGACGATCACTCTTTCCAGCCGGCTATAGTATGAAACATTTGGCTCATAAACAGAGATAAATTTTTTGGTCTCAGGTGTTCCGATTTTGGTTTGTATGGAAAGGGGTTTATGGTTATTTGTTGCAAGTAGTTGCTGATCAAGGCATACTTTCATTTTGTCTTTCCCAAACCACTTGCTTTGGACCATCTCTCTGAGTGTCTCTTCCTGTAATGTTGGACTGGCAACATATGATGAACAGTAAGTTATAGACCTCAGGTGAATACACTGGTAAGCTTTCAGGCCACTCCTCCATGCTAGCTCCATGTTCACCTGGCACTCTGAAGATTCACAAAAAACCTGCTGATTTTCCCCCCATAGCTTCTTTTGTACATGAAGCGGGTTACTGGTCCCAAGAAATGATTTCTGGACAGTATAGATCCCATTTTCAGGATCTACACACTCACTGTCAAGGTGGGATGTGGCAGTTATATCTTTATGTTTGGCCATGTGCTTCCTTTCAGTGTGCCTTTTTAAGTTCTTTTTGTTCATTGTGTCCTGGCATATGGGGCATTTCTTTTTGAGCACAGGCTTCACACAAAGCCTGATCTGTCCACTTGGATTGGCTGGTGCAGTGAAGGATGGCACTGATGGTGGCGCCTGGCTGGTGGATGTCAGTGGCGCCTGGCTGGTGGACATCAGTGGTGCCTGGCTGGTGGACATCAGTGGTGCCTGGCTGGTGGCTGTCAGTGGTGCCTGGATGGTGGACGTCGGTGGCGTTGGTGGCACCTGGCTGGTGGACGTCGGTGGCGTTGGTGGCGCCTGGCTGGTGGATGTCAGTGGCACCTGGCTGGTGGACATCAGTGGTGCCTGGCTGGTGGACGTCAGTGGTGCCTGGATGGTGGACATCGGTGCCGTTGGTGGCACCTGGCTGGTGGACGTCGGTGGCATTGGTCGCGCCTGGCTGGTGGATGTCAGTGGCGCCTGGCTGGTGGACATCAGTGGTGCCTGGCTGGTGGATGTCAGTGGTGCCAACGGGGTGGAATTTGGAAATTGTGGGGCATTTTGTTTCTTTTCACACAAATCCAGATGTTTTAAAAAGTTTGGTTTCCTTACTAATGTTGAGCTGCAGTACAAGCAGTGGTAGTGAAGCTGTGGCCGACATCCCAGTCCACATCTGTGGATTGTATATCCTTAAACAAAAGAACATATACCGGTACTTGAATTTAATTATTATAGTCAGTCTTTGCTGGCATATTTTCCTGAGTCATTGTTCTTTCATTTGGTATGCTGTTTTTAAAAATATGATGCACTGATCCCACGATTTATAAAAAGAGTCATGCCCTGGCCTTCCCTATTATTTTTTAAACTTAAATTGGTGAAAAAGCTGGATCATGTATGATTTTCCAGAACCCTTTTGTCAGGATCTGGGGAAAAACCCAGATGCAGACTTCTCAATATGTCAAACTACAGAAATCTATCAGGTAAGAAGACAAGAACGGCGAACACAAGAAGGACGTGACACACAAACCATGTCCTAGGAGAATGTGTTCAGACTTTACCTTGATAATTAACAGCTCTGTTAAAGTGTGACTCTAGGTGCTTCCTACATTTGTTCAGCTTTGTTGGCTGAAACAAAGTTGAGCTGCAGAATGGACAATGGACCAGTTTGCAGCATGTCCTGCATTGCCCCAGTTGGGGCAAGTTTTGTCCATGCTGGATTGTTATATGCACCTTCAAAAGAGAGAAAGAGACTGTGTCATAAATCTACAAACTATGCCTAAAAATAACAATGGACAAAAAACTTAATTTAGTTTAATGTCACAGTGTCTCCTGTTCATAAAATATAAAATGTCATGCTTTTGTGGAAACGTTGGCCCACACACATATAATTTAATTTCTGTTTAATTTAAGCGCTGCAGTCTGCACACACACACACACACACACACACACACTAACTTAAACAAAATGTGCCGGCCAAGCGAGCTTCCAAAAAAAAGCTAAGCTTGCTTAGCCTAAATATTATATTATATTACTGTATTTGACGTGCATATAAGACTATCGTAGTAATAGTAAACGTAGTATAGTCAAACGTTCGTTACACTGTCAGATACATTTTCGACAAAAACTTTTATGACATTGAACGAACAATGTGATTCACGTTCGATACTCAGGTTCCTACTGCCATCCATATTGTCCATGTATCTGTAACTATTAGCATACAAAACAGGTGGCTCTGTAGCAAAAGACCAAGGGGTCTGAATGTGCGGGTCCACATGTGTGGGGGTCTGACTGTGCAGGTCTCCGGGTCTGCAGACACATGCTTCTCCCTAGCCAGGTTACCTGATCCGCCTCAAACATGGTGAGGAAACACTTACCACCCTGATGATGCTGTGTTGTGGACATTGTGAGTTTTCATTCAACAGCGTGGCTGTGTTCTTCACTGCTGTTTGCAGTTTTCATTATTCAGGCTCGAGCAGTGACCGCTGCGAGGACACTCTTGAAATGTAAGGAATTTTTCTTCTGGTAAATCACATGCTTTTTTTGAGGGGCTAAGCATGCTCAGAAATTAATGAAGCTTTGCACAAAATTCAAACGTGGTGGAAATGTAAGTATTTTATGGGTTTCAGCGATGGGCGGGGCAAAATGGCTCGCTAGTGCTCCCTAAAATGCACCCCTTGGGACAACTTTCACCTCCATGTATGAGCTTTGGTACACGTGTATCACACTGAGACCTACAGAAAAGGGGTCTTGGTGCCATGACCTAAACCCAACAGGAAGTCAGCCATTTGCACGTGTTGTTCTTTAACCAACTCGGCCTACAGCTTTAACCCAACGGACATCAGATTTTGTCAGGGGAATCTTAACAACGTTATGATTAAAGTTATTAAAAGCTTGAGTTTTTGTTGGAGGTCGTGGCTGTGGCAGGGCCGTGATCAGTGATCAGTTGCCATAAAACAGGAAGTATCTGTAACTTGGTTGTACACCGTCGAATCTGCACTTCATGTTTGATAAGAGTCCTGGCCTGAACACATTTACATGTCAATATTCAGTTACAGTCAGAGCGCCCCCTACTGGTAGCAGAAAATCACATTTTCTAAGGAGCGATTTACACTTAATACCTTGATGATGCTGTGTTATGAACGTTGTGAGATTTCGCTGAAGGGCGTGGCTGTGGCAGCACGGCAAAGGCTGATGTGGCACCATGAAACAGGAAGTTGCTATAACTCCACTGTACATGGTCAAATTTACTCCAAATGTCATGATTGATGAGAGTCCCGGCCTGAAGACATCAACAGGCCAATATTCTGTTTCACTCATAGCGCCACCTAGTGGCCTAGCTTACATTTGCTCAGAAAGTCCTTAAGGCCGTAGTGACATTGTAGGGTATTATAGAGACCTTTCAGGCTTTAGCAGACCTCATCACCATTTCTATCTTACTTATTGTGTTTATTTTACATTATTACAGTAAAGTGCTGCTATTGGTCAACTTATAACATATTGTAGATAGTCAGAGATGGATCCTCCTGACTCTTGTCTCTTGCAGTCATCTCCTCAGCCCAGCGGCTTCTTCTTCAGCTTGTTGTTCAAATATACGAACAGTAGCTGCTGACATTGCTCTGTCCATTTTTGATCTTAACAGTCATTTTACATTATTTATTTATTCTTTAAATCAATGTGTGTGTGTGTGTGTGTGTGTGTGTGTGTGTGTGTGTGTGTGTGTGTCATGGAACTCACTGAACGATATGTGTAGATCATTTATTGGGATGGCCTTTACCTTTCATAACGATCCTTTGTTTTCCTGTACAGCACAGTTGTGCCTGATGTCTTCACCACATTCAAGCTTGACGTTTTGAAGCTCAGCTGAGTTTCAAACATCAGCAGTGAGCTGGGAGGATATTTGGGGATTTGTGGCTGCTATTGGAGATGAGAAAACCAGGGACATAAGTTTAAGGACAGTAATTATATTCAGCTTCATCAACCATTGCAGGTCATTGTGATGGGAGCAGAGCAGAATGGCTTGCCAAAGGACTACCAGGAGAAGCTGAGAGCAATTAAGACCAACATGTATGAGGGTCCTCTGCCCATGATGGCTGAACTGGAGCGAGCCAGAAGAAGAGCCAAAGAGAGGAACAACCACCATGCTGATGTCTGATAACCCAGCAGAATCAGGTCCACTTTTATCTGCAGGAGAATCCGACCACTATATTTCACATAATACTGTAGCTTAAGTACAATTTAGCTAGCTGCTTATGCCTAACCTGGCTAACCTTAATTCCAGTCTGCCAGTCTGTGGCATGGCAGTGCAGTAACAGTATCAGTGTCACCTCTGCTTCACAGTACCAACAGTCTGCCTGAAATAACAGCAGGAACAACAATGACCTAAATAATGTGCATTATTCACTGAAGGCATATTTTCATAGTTTATGGAAGTAAATGAAAATCAGTGGCTGCCTGGGAGATTCAGAAAAAATACTTTGGAAATCAGTGGCTATAATTTGTTGTGTACAAAACATGCAAGACACAAATATGTTCCTGTAATGCTCAAAGAAATGTAATATTTGTGATACTACTGTCATTTCCCACATAGCCAACTGTAACATTATTTGAAATATACATTAAAGTGGTTTATGTCGACACAGACACAACTTCTACTGTCATTTCACTGAACTGAAGGACAGAAATGGAAATCAAATGCTCTTTTCAGTCACTTTTTCCCAAACTCTTTGAGAAAACTTCCTGTCTGAACATTTCATAAAATTCTATCATTATAAAATTATATTTAGAGCACTCCCTGCCTTTATTAAAGAGCATTACATCACAGGAGGAAGAGAGAGAGATGAACAAAGACCCATGTGACATAAGAGGTTGATGAAAGAAACTTTTTGACCTGTTCAGTCACATTGTTTTGTCTCTCTGATAAAAGAATTTAACAAACCATCTGTTACTGTTGGTTTTTGCATTAAATGCAACCAACCAAGACATATTTAGGGTGAGAAGTGTTTTAACTTATCATCCTGAAGTGAATACTGATTGCACTGTGTAATGGCTGTAGAAAAATGACACTATCTCATACAGATTGGTTCCCTATAGACTGCTGTCACACTTTCAGTCTGCCACCAAGATGGATTTTTCCCACAGAAGGACTAATTATGGCTCAAAGAAAGCATATCTGCCATTGTGCAACCAGAGCAGGAAGAAGCACTGTTTTCCCAGGTCACTATCTTGAGGTAACTGTAAATTCCTTCATGGTCTAAGCGACCACAAGTCAGTATTCACACATTCAACACAGGTGCCAGAGGCTACAATGCAAGGTGGCACCTTGATCAGGCTCAATAACCAGTTATATACACACTCACAGAGCGATGAAGAGTCACCAGGAGCAACTTGGGGTTCAGTCTCTTGGACCAAGATGGACCAAGGACCAAGATGGGGACTCGAGTCTGTGACTTGGACTTGAGTCACACTAAAATCGCCACACAGAGACTTGAGACTTGACTGCAATCTGGGACTCGTGAACAATCAACAATTTGTTTAAGTCTGGCGAGGTGACCATCATTCCCTCCCTCCCTACCGTTTCACAGCGTGCAGCCACAGATGATGACGTATCCTGCAGCAACAACACATCTTCAAACAACAGCATGACAACAAATGCCTTTGGACTGATGAAAAACTGCTTCCGGTGCATCATTTTAGAGGCACCTGAAGTACATCCACAGATTGTCCCCAAAGTGATAAATCATTCCAATGTTTCTGTTTTGTATTAGTTGATTAAATTACTAATATCCTAATCCAGGTGAATACTGTCTAACTGAAATATGCAGTTCACTTCCTTTTTCCAACCTACAGTCTAAAACCCAAATAATAAATAATAAATGTCATCGATGCCAAAGAAAAGAAGTAAATCTTTACATTTGTGCAGCTGGAACCACCAAATGGTTAAAACGATAATTGTTTATCAAAATAGTTGTCAACATATTTTCTTTTGACTGACTGATCTGTTATCGGCTAGTGTTTCAGCTCTGCAGTGAATTATCACAACACATTTTCTAAATCTTGTACTGGGCTTCTATCTGCTTCAGTCACTGAGCTCAGCCTGTATTTGGTACAGGCTTTGATTCTTTTCACGCAAAACTCAGAAAAGATTTTTACTTGTTGATTTACACCAGTATGAATATTAATTGTATAAAAATTAGGCTATTAAATACACTGCTCCAAAAAATGAAGGGAACACTTTAATCACACATCAGATGTTGATGAACGAATCATTCAAGTTTAAAATCTTTACTGATGTACATTGTATGATTTGTTGAGAACAAAATGACGTAACAACGGTCAATGGAAACCAAAACCATCAACCCACTGAGGGCTGGATTCAAAATCACACCGAAAATCAAAGTAAAACATTGAAGTCACAGGCTGATCAGACTTGTGTGAATTTTATCACAGCAGCTCATATTGTGTGTCAGTAGTTCGTATGGCCCCCGTGTGTCCATATGCACTCCTGACAACGTCTGGGCATGAGTCGGCGGATGGTGTCCTAGGGGATCTCCCAGACCTGGATCAGGACATCAGTGAGCTCCTGGACAGTCTGTGGTGGTGCTTGGCAGCGTCGGATGCACTGATACATATCGTCCCATATGTGCTCAATTGGATTTAGGTTTGTCCTAAATATTTGCCCTCGTCATCCAGGAACTGCCTGCACACTCTGGCCACATGAGGCACCAGGAGAAACCCAGGGCCCACTGCACCAGTGTAAGGTCTGACAGTTGCTCTGAGGATTTCATTCCAGTACCTAATAGCAGTCAGGGTACCGTTGGCTATGACATGGAGGTCTGTGTTACCCTCCAAATATATGCCTCCCCAGACCACCTCTGACCCACCACCAAGCCGGTCATGATGGCTGATGTTACAGGCAGCATAACGTTCACCGCAGTGTCTCCAGAATCTTTCACGCCTGTCGCTTGTGCTCAGTGTGAACCTGCTCTCATCTGTGAAGAGAACAGGGAATCGAGCTGCACTGTGCTGGGCTGTGAGCACAGGTTCACACCAGTAGCCTGCTGGAGGTAATTTTATAGAGGCCTGGCAGTGCTCCTCCTGTTCCTCCTCTAATAAAGGAGCAGATACAGGTCCTGCTGCTGGGTTGATGCCCTTCTACAGCCCTGTCCAGATCCCCTCGAGTAACGGCCGGTCTCCTGGTGTCTTCTCCATGCTCTTGAGACTGTGCCGGGAGACACAGCAAACCTCCCTGCAACCGAACGTATGGATGTGCCATCCTGGAGCTGGACTACCTGTGAGCCTGATTGGGCTGCAGGTACCGCCTCATGCTACCAGTAGTGAAAAGGACACTAGCAGAACACAAAACTAGAGAAGAATCAGTCAGGAAGGATCAGGAGAGAGCAACGATCTGTAGCCACCACATGAAGAACCATTCCCTTTTGGGGGGCTGTCTTTCTTTTGCACCTGTTGTCACTTTCATTTGCACCAAAGCAGCTGAAACTGATTCACAATCACTTCACATCCCTAAAGTTTAACTGACTCAGTGTTATACTGTGATCATTAAGTGGTCCCTTCATTATTTTGAGCAGTGTGAATAATTCAGTCAGTTTGGCTCTGAGAGACGCTGTGAGTTGAGACTCAATAATCAAAGTCTGAGCCTAAACCTGAGTTCTGAGTTAATCCGTGTATCATTCGTTCATTCGTTTTTCAAAATAAAACCAAAAATAAGAAAACGAAAAAACAATTCCTTTTCTCAGTATTCGTTTCCTAAACTAAAATGAAAAAACGGATAACGACTCGTTTTTTTCAGTTTTCGATTTTATGCTCAAATGAATAATGGAAAAAACGGATAACGAGCGTTTCCCGTTTCATGTTGCAAGCATTTGACTGCGGTCAAGCCAGCCGTGGTTCGCGTTCGCTTGGTCAAATCAGCCGCACGTTGTTTTCTAGTGCGCGAATATACGGACATTTACGGTAATCGTAAAGACACCGCTCTAAAGAGCTGCTGGTAGTGACAGTGGGGCGGACTGAAGTCACACAGTCAGACCCGTGAAAATTACGATACTTTTTCAGTAATTATTCCTGGTAATATACTGAAGGTATCACGGAGGTTTGCGTACGGATTTCAAAGTAAAGGACGAAAGTCAAAACGTAAGGATATTTCACCCAACTTTTACGTGGAATAAAAAGCTTATTTTCCATCAGCATACTGCTGAACTTAGTACTCCCCAGACTACCTTCATGCATAATATCAAGTACTTTTACTGTGTACTTTTTGAGTAATCCTCTGTCAAAGTCCTTAACAGAGGACGAGAATAAGGACAATTTGCCCAACTTTGACAGGGAATAAAAAGGTTATTTTCCATAAGTAGTCTATGATTCTTATACCGCTGAACTTAGTACTTCCTAGACTACTTGCATGCATGATATCAAGTACTTTTACTGTGTACTTTTTGAGTAATCCTCTGTCAAAGTCCTTAACAGAGGACAAGAATAAGGACAATTTGCCCAACTTTGACAGGGAATAAAAAGGTTATTTTACATAAGTAGTCTATGATTCTTATACCGCTGAACTTAGTACTTCCTAGACTACTTGCATGCATGATATCAAGTACTTTTACTGTGTACTTTTTGAGTAATCCTCTGTCAAAGTCCTTAACAGAGGACGAGAATAAGGACAATTTGCCCAACTTTGACAGGGAATAAAAAGGTTATTTTCCATAAGTAGTCTATGATCCTTATACTGCTGAACTTAGTACTCCCCAGACTACTTGCATGCATAATATCAAGTACTTTTACTGTGTACTTTTTGAGTAATCCTCTGTCAAAGTCCTTAACAGAGGACATGATGAGCACAAGGGTAAGACAGTGCTGCTAGCAAGACTAGTTGAGAGCAAGCTGGGTCCTGTGGAGTACCAAAGATTTCAAACAAATGTTTCTGGCTTTTGATGTTGAACTTACTTAGGGTTGCTTTGGTGTTACAAAAAACACACACAAACACAAGCATCTCTTAAATTAGAATGATCTATTTCACATCTATAATACTACTTACATGTTAACCTTTTTATTCCACATCAAAGTTGGGTGAAATGTGCTCATCATGTCCTCTGTTAAGGACTTTGACAGGGGATTACTCAAAAAGTACACAGTAAAAGTACTTGATATTATGCATGAAGGTAGTCTGGGGAGTACTAAGTTCAGCAGTATGCTGATGGAAAATAAGCTTTTTATTCCACGTAAAAGTTGGGTGAAATATCCTTACGTTTTGACTTTCGTCCTTTACTTTGAAATCCGTACGCAAACCTCCGTGATACCTTCAGTATATTACCAGGAATAATTACTGAAAAAGTATCGTAATTTTCACGGGTCTGACTGTGTGACTTCAGTCCGCCCCACTGTCACTACCAGCAGCTCTTTAGAGCGGTGTCTTTACGATTACCGTAAATGTCCGTATATTCGCGCACTAGAAAACAACGTGCGGCTGATTTGACCAAGCGAACGCGAACCACGGCTGGCTTGACCGCAGTCAAATGCTTGCAACATGAAACGGGAAACGCTCGTTATCCGTTTTTTCCATTATTCATTTGAGCATAAAATCGAAAACTGAAAAAAACGAGTCGTTTTCCGTTTTTTCATTTTAGTTTAGGAAACGAATACTGAGAAAAGGAATTGTTTTTTCGTTTTCTTATTTTTGGTTTTATTTTGAAAAACGAATGAACGAATGATACACGGATTTGAGTTGACTATGCCTGAGAGGGAAACTGCGAGTAGAGACTGGCTCAACACATGTAGTCACCCCTGAAACTGTAGGTGCAATGCTTTTAAATGGTCACTAGTTGTCAGGTTAGGACCATGTTTGTGGACACTACTTCACCTACAACACTGCACATTTTCATAAAGTACCTCCATGTTACAATCTGCTTCAATGTACCTGTTACTATATTTTATAAACGATCCTCTGACCATGACAGGCTGGAGAAGCGATGGACTGACCCAACACTTCTCTTGGTCTCAGATCAGCACGGCTAAGATGTAGAGCAGGATGAAATGTTCAGTATGAGTACTGCTGCTTTAATGTGTCTGTTGTAGCTGTTTAAGGTTGTTAGTGTTTGACTATATTATGAATATTACTGTATGTTGTTTTTTTGCTTCAACATATCATTATGAAGTTAATGTATATAAATACACAGTGTAATATATATATCTATATATATATATATATATATATATATATATATATATAACAGAACAATAAAACCATCTGTGTTTACACTGGTTCTCTACAAACCTCGCTATCACTACATCATTTTATCTGCCACCAGGCACACAGTCACCACAGAAGAGGAAGGTGAACTGGTGATACAGTTTATCACTGATGATAGAATAAATAGACTAATGATTGAATAAAGTCATTTCTTGTCCTGTGTTGTCAGCGACTGAGTGAAACAGAAATGATCCAGTTGTCTTACAGCCACCAACAATAACACCACCTGGATCACTAGGGGGGAAAACGTCTGGTGCCATCTGGAGCAAATCATAAATCCTTTATAAAGCGTTTTATAGTTTAATATACATAATATTCTATATGAACATCATATGTTAGTAGCGTGGCTGTCCTGTGAGAACCACATATCTGTATAAAAACAGTTCAGTCTAATCCACACTTTAGTATTAGTTGAAGGAGGAGAATCTACTGTATTCATTGTATTTATTAAATGTAGTTTGCCTCTGAGATAAAACAGAGTAGATGTTTCACAAAATAAAGAACTTGAATAAATGTACTAATGTTGCAATAAGTGTGCCACTTTTAATAACAAATGTATACACTGATCAATGTCCTGTTGATCAGCAGGGGTGTAGCTATAGACACTGCAACCACACTGGGGCCTGTGACGTGAGCGGGCCCCGCCTGACAGAAAGTGGGCCCCTGATGAGCATCTGACCATTCAGTCATTGAATCCCAATATGATGTTCTGTATATATGACCTCACATGTGCACATCCACCTTTGTCATGGTGTCAATAATGTTATTGAAAAACGTAAATAGCAAGTATAAAAAAATGATAGGCTTATTTTACACACAAGCCACAGCGAGGCTCCTCCCAGCATGCTTCAGCACGCAGCAGGTGACCCCTGAGGAGCAAGCTAGCAAGCTATTGGTCTAAATCATCATAACGTTAGACTATTATAGATCTTCTGAACATGTGATCATAAATATACACACAGTAACTTTAATGATCAATTTAGGTGATTATGGAAAGTTGTGTGAATCAAATGTTCTGTGTAGCATCTTAGCTTCCTCTGAGTGGGTCTGATTGATACCAGCTGGTGACTTTTCTGGACCCATTTTAATAGGGCTTGTCTGATACAGCCATTAGACTCAGCCACAAACACTACAATGGGAAAGTTTAATGAGCTCAGCGTTGATCTGAAAGAGCACATTACTGATTTGAACAAGTCAGGAAAGTCACTTGGAGCCATTTCAAGCAGTTACAGGTCCCAAGATCAACTGTACAAACAGCTGTTTGTAAGTATAAAGTGCATGGCACAGTTGTGTCACTGCCACCATCAGAAAACACAAACTATCACCTGCTGCTGAGAGAAAACTGGTCAGGATGGTCAAGAGTCAACTAAAAACCACCAAAAAGGAAGTCTGCAATGAATTAGAAGCTGCTGGAAGACAGATGTCAGTCTCCACAGTCAGGTGTGTTTTACATCAACATGAGCTGAGAGGCTGCCATGTTAGAAAGAAGCTCTTGATCCAGACGCAGAACCTTAAAGCTGGACTGACGTTTGCTGCTGATCACATGGACAAAGAATTCTGTGGTCACATGAAACTAAAACTGAGCTGTTTGACCACAATGAGCAGCAATATGTCTGGAGGAGAGAAGGTGAGGCCTTTAACCCCAAGAACACCAAACCTACTGTCCAGCATGGTGCTGGTAGTGTTCTGCTTAAAGGAATAGTTCACTCTAGAACGAAATATTACTAAATAATATTATTAAATACCGGTATTTACATCCTGCTGAGAGTTTCAAAATTTCAAATCACTTGTGCAGGCAGATCCCTCTTGTGTTTGTGTGTCGCTCGGTCGCTCAAAGCAGGATGTAAATACCGGTGTGTATCTATCGCGAGTTCTGTTGATCTTGTCTGGCGTGGCTTCCGTAGTGCAAGCGGCTGTGAGGGAGACTCGCGTGCACGTGGGAGCGTGCCTCCAGGCAGATATAGCATAGTGACCGTTTAGGATAGAAAAATGTACTAAATGACGTCGTTTCAAGTAAACTCTGGATGTTGTCACTTCAGGACACTTGGATTGCAGCGGACGAGCAGTATGGAGGAATATTACAAAGTTTTTGTGTAGTTTTATGGACCTTTTCGTCTCGGGCGCCACTTACGCTCGTTATATGAATTATTGCTGCCGGAGGGTACCCCCGCGGGTCTCCAGCTGCACTTTGAGGAATAAAAAACTACACCGGACTTCTCATCAGCATGTGGGTGAGTCGATAATGACTGAATTTTATTTTAGAGTGAACTATTCCTTTAAGGGCGGTTCTGCTGCCAGTGGATCTGCTGCTCTAAAGAAAGTAAATGGAATAATGAAGAAGGAGGATTGTCTCCAAATTCTTCAGGAAAACCTAAAATCATCAGCAGAAGTTTGGCTCTTGGGTGCAGCTGGGTGTTCAACAGGACAATGATCCAAACACATCAGAAGTGGTAAATGAACGGATCAATCAGGCTAGAACTGAGGTTTTTGAATGGGCTTCCCAAAGTCCTGACTTGAACCTCATCAGAACATGTGGACTGTGCTGAAGAAACAAGTCTGTGCCAGGAAGACAACACATTTAGTTGAACTTCACTGATTCTGTCAAGAGGAGAGGTTAAATATTCATCCAGAGGACGACCAGAAGCTTGTGGATGGAGATCAGAAGCAGCTAACTGAGGTGAACATGGCTGAGAGACGTTTAACCAAATATTAGAATCACTGTATGTATGTTTTTGATCCAGCAGGTTTGATCACATGTTCAGAAGATCTATAATAAATTCATTACTGAACCAAACTTCATGAATGTTTTTGTGACAAAGTAGTTTGTGTTCCACTCATTCATCACAGAAACATGAGAGCTGTAGGAATCATTGGAGCTGAAGACTGACATGATGAACATGTTCTTTATGAGTGGATGGAAACTTTCACCACGACTGTAGGTGAGTACAAATGCTTTTTCAAGGGGATTTGGTGTATGTGGGCTGCTGTGGCCTTGTTTAAAAGGTTGTTATTATTTGAGCACCTGTTGCATTGTGTGTGTGTGCTGTTGTGGGTAAACTGTGTGCGTGCTGATTGTTCGGGACATGGGGTTTGTTGAAATGTATTGCAGCTCTTGTCTCTCTTATTTACAATCATCTCTTGCCTCTATGTCACACAGGTATGTGGTCGTACTTGTACTAAGAATACATGAGAACTTCTGTGATCACTTCAGCACAACAGTGAAATGGACCGCTCCCCTGCACTCAGGTGCTTGTCACAACACGATCCATCATTCTGATTACTTTCTCTTTGACTTCTGTACTTTACAAATACAATTGTCTGGATAACACTGTAAAATCCAACACATGGTTGGTACTTTATATATGCGCCTATATTTTGTGTGCATATCTAAGTGTGTGTGTGTGTGTGTGTGTGTGTGTGTGTGTGTGTGTGTGTGTGTGCTTCGTAACTGATGAGCCCAAGGGCACATCATAAGAGCCTGCAGCGGGGCTCTTATATATAACATACACATTAACAGAGATCATATCAAATATGAACCAGAAATTTTACAATTTTATATGAATTTATTGTGCAACATTGAAACACAATCAAAGAGAGGCCCAAAGTCATTTTTCATTTTTAACGCTGTAAGAGAGCAAAGAACTGAACACACTCTGACCTGTGTCTCTCCTCTCATCTCATCATCCTCTCTGATATTTCATGTCCTCCTTTATAAGAGTGAGAAAGAGAGAGAAAAGGATCCTCTCTCCTCCACTTCCTCCTCCTCCTCCTGCTCCTCCTCCTGCTCCTCTTCCTCCTCCTCCTCTTCGTCCTCCTCCTCCTCCTGCTCCTCCTCCTGCTCCTCCACCTTCTCCTCCTATTGGATTGAAGCAGTCAGGCAGTGAGACTATACTGCCTCATCTATGAGGGCAGACCAGGTCCAAGTTGCTGCAGTACGTCTGTTGGCCTGAGGCAGGAAACTTGTATTCCTAAACAGCCAAGACCAAGTACCTCAATTTTACAATCAAGTCTGACCCACCAGTGCATACATTATTAACGCTCCTATCCATATTCCACTTCTCCCACCTTATGTCTTGTGTTTAAATTGCCTCACTTGTTTGGCCTGTGTATGGGCGACCTGCGCTCCAAAGCCCATTTTCTCCAGGATAATCCTGCGTAAATGAGAGAAACAGCAAAGCAGATTATACAACCAGTAAGCCTTTTTGAACAACACACTACCTAAACAATCTCACTTTATTTGCTTCTCACTGTTAGCCATTGGCCGCCACGTCCCTCTCCCCGGTGAACAAGTGCTGATGCTGAATACAGAGGCATAAAAACTTGTGTTCCTTCGTCCTGTGAAAGACACAATGTCACCTTGGTGCAAGAAACAAGTTGGAGGTCACACACTTAGCCAGACAGCTTTAGTCACCAAAGTATAACTGTTATTAATCAATCTATTGACTCGTTTAGCTTTATTGTGATGTCATGTATTTATGGTGCAAGCAAATTTATGGTAGAAACAGAAGATACTTACATTTAAATGCATATTGCATACCGGCTGCGGTAGCTTCTGTCTCGCTCCCCAAGTTTTTTTTCCAAGACCCGGCAAACGGTGCACATTGGATTGTGGGTAGCATCCTTGAGAATTCTCAGTGTAAAGGACTCGGCCCTTTGTAGGCTCCTAGACATTGGAACAGTCCTTCAGCAGCATTCGATGACATGGCATCCTTACAAAACAGCCAATGAGGATCCTTCCTCAGACCTTGAGAAGCACCTGCAGGCTTAAATCAAGTCCCCAGGAGGAGCGCCAGGCATTGAAGACAGTTTTTGTAGTGGCCAAACTCTGTAATTACATCGTCACGTGACGCACTGGAGCCCAAAAGACTATTTCCATAAGCTTTAGGAGATTTAAATGGTTGCATCACAACTTGATTCAACTATTTTATATAGTTATAGCAGTTATAGCAAAAACATGGCTGCGCAACTGAACAAACATCATTCAATCACATTGTACAGAGGCTGATGTTACGGCCCTGGTGTTGTGGGTGTGGTTGTGTTCTGGGTTCTTGTTTTCCCTCAGGTGCTGCCCTCTTCCTCCCCCTCTTCTTTACCTGCTGGTGGAGGTGCACACCTGATCCCGATGACCATTTAGACTTGGTGATGTTAAAAGTTCTGTGTGACTTACAACAGGTGCCAGTGGGCCAAAGCAGCCGTGACGTTCCTCGTGAGCTAGTGTATGATCTGTCAGGTGTTAATATTTGGTTAGTGATTCAACCGTTAACACCAGAGTTTGTGTTTGTGTGCCTAGTGTTCTTAAACCTCTGCTAACACTGTTTGTCTTTCCATCCTTCGTAGGCCAACGGCATCTTCCTTTTGAAGGCGCTCGTTTTCGTTGAACTTACTTTTATTTTAATTATTATTTGTAAATAAATAATTTTTGTGTTTAATCCTGTTTATCCTCTTTCTTTTACATTCACTATGTTGCTCCCCTCGTCCCCTGGCTTTACAGGGACGTAACAACTGAGAAAAAATATTTCAGACAAACCTTTGATATATACAAACAAGTAAGGTAACACCAATGACAATCAGACGGTACACGTGTTTAAATGAATGTACAAAAACATAAAAAGTCATTATGTTTTTTGTTTATGTATTTAATGTGTATTCATAGAGTCAATGATTCATGGAATAATGTGCTCTAAGTGGTTATATGAAAACTTGCCATTTTGTGTCACTCCAACATAATTGCTCTGTAAATCTGAATAAACCAATATGACTTATATACATATATATATACATACCTTCACTGTACTGGAAGTAGGCGGTCGTCAGATAGAGGTCCAGCAAGGCACAAATGTAGTCTGTGTTGAAGTTTGTTCTGCTGGACAGAGTGCTGTCCTGTAGCAGGTGTTTATTCACCATCATAACAGCTTCTCGAGTGGGAATGCATATAAAAAGTGATGTGACATCATAAGAAACCCTTGTTTTGACTGAGTCCAGTGTTATTTCTCTCACCTTGTTGGCGAAATCCTGTGAGTTTTTGATGTGGTGTTGAGTGTTACCGACCAGAGGAGCTAGGATACTGGCTAAGTAATATGTTATAGGTAACTAAGCTGATGCTACTGCTGATGGGTCTGAGTGGTGCTCCTTCCTTGTGTATCTTGGGGAGTCCATAGATACATGGGATGGCTTCCCCCTGGTACAGTCGGTAATATAATGGCCTGTCAACAGTTTTGTCCTTTTCCAGTTTTTGCAGATATTCTATAACCTTCTTTTTGTAGCTACTGGTGGGATCTCACCTCAGTGTCTCATAGTTGTTTGTATCACTAAGCAGATCAGTGACTGTGGTGTGGTAGTCCACTGTGTTTAGCTCTACAGTGCATCTCCCTTTGTCTGCTGGCAATATGGTTCTGGTCTCTTTTGAGTGATGCCAGGGCCTTCCTTTCCTCAGTAGTGAGGTTGAAGAGGGGTGAAGAGGGGGTAAGTTTATGGGAACAAGTCTTTTTAGGCCGCAGTGCATCACGTGATGATGTAATTACATGGCTTTGAAGACAGTTTTCCTAGTGGCCAAACAGTGTAATTACATTGTCAAGTTATGCACTGCTGCCCAAAAAAACTTTTTCAGACATTCTGCCCTCACAAAAGTGGACGTTTGTGTAGAATGACCGAGGCCACAGTAGTGCAGAGACGCTGCTCTGGTTTATGGACTGAGGACACAGTTTTGGCCTCCTTACAATAAAATTCCATGTGTGTTGACAAAACATCTCCCCTCTGCCCCCCTCAGCCCCCCTCTGCCAGCTCTACAAGCATCCCTCCCCACAAATACTCTCTTCACTTCACATGTTTTCCAGGCCTCATGGTCACCCGAGCAGAGCTGTGACGAAATCCCAAATAAACACAGCGTCCGTGACAGAGGGATGTATCTAGGACAGGAAGAAGTCACGACTGTGGGGAACAAGGCAAAACAGATTCTTTTATGCTGTGCAGCTGCAGCTCTTGTTCATAGCATCACATGGCCTCCAGCAGAGCAGAGCAGAAGGCTAAACACTGGAGACTCACATCAGGCTGCTGCCACACAGACCAGGACCTTCAGTACAGTCAGACGCTCCACTGACGTTAAAGTGTTTTATCTACATTAATGCATACTGACCACCCCACGTATCCTGTATTCATATGTAGCAGTGGTTGTTCTTCACTTAAAGTGTCTCTGTGGGACTTGTGTGCTGTGTTGAAGCCGGTTGTTAGTTTATGTTAGTGGACATTAGCTGCTGTTGCTCTCTGTTAGCGAAGAGTTGATAAAATTACATCCTTTGGACTGTCACGGATAATCTGACCTTCACAAAGAAATCCACAGTCCAGCAGCATTAAACTACTTCAATACATCATCCACAGGCTGGCATATGCAGGTCTCATTTTTCATGTCACGTGCCCTTGAGCAAGGCACTGGGTGAGATCTGGAGTTGGTCTCCACTGTTCCATTCGGATGGGTTAAATGCAGAGTACCATTTTCACTATGTTGTACATTATATGATGTGTGATAAATAAAGATTCTTCCTTCCTTTAAGTGTAGCCTCCTGTTTTGCTATGAGAGAGTTTCTTCCCAGGCTGTGGAGCTGTTGGAGGCTGTTGCACTGAAACATGAACATGCATTCAACAGAGAAGCTTAGATTACAGCACATACAGATGGAGTTTGATATCATTCTCTGTTCAGGACATCATTACCACACTACAATTATTTGTTGCTATGGTAATGTTCAAAGATTCAATATATTTAACCTCTAAAACATAGTTACCTTCTTTGTTGCCATGATTAACCATGTTAATACTACTGTACAAAATCAGAAGTCCTTCAGCATAACACTCGTCAGTTAGTAAATGCACTATACTTCATTCTCAAGGTACACAGACAGGACATACACACAGCTGTGTCTCTTTGCATGGAAGAAGCCACATTTGTATATCCTGACTGCTGGTCTATGGTGTAGCAAAAGATCAATCACTCAATCAATCAATCAGTCAATCTTTATTTGTATAGCCCCAATTCACAACAAAAGTCATCTCATGACACTTTCCAAACTGAGCAGGTCAACACCATAATCCTTGATTCATTTCTTTACATAGACCCAACATTTCCCCAGTGAGCAACCACCTGGCAACAGTGGCGAATAAAAACTGCCTTTAACAGGCAGAAACCTCGAGCAGAACCGGACTCAATGATGGGCATTCATCTGCCTGGAGAGAGAGGGGAGGGGGGGGGGGGGGGGGAGAGCGAGAGAAAGAGGAGAGAGAAAGAGAGAGCGAAAAGGTGGGGGGGAATGCAGGCTGATGTTACGGCCCTGGTGTTGTGGGTGTGGTTGTGTTCTGGGTTCTTGTTTTCCCTCAGGTGCTGCCCTCTTCCTCCCCCTCTTCTTTACCTGCTGGTGGAGGTGCACACCTGATCCCGATGACCATTTAGGCTTGGTGGTGTTAAAAGTTCTGTGTGACTTACAACAGGTGCCAGTGGGCCAAAGCAGCCGTGACGTTCCTCGTGAGCTAGTGTATGATCTGTCAGGTGTTAATATTTGGTTAGTGATTCAACCGTTAACACCAGAGTTTGTGTTTGTGTGCCTAGTGTTCTTAAACCTCTGCTAACACTGTTTGTCTTTCCATCCTTCGTAGGCCAACGGCATCTTCCTTTTGAAGGCGCTCGTTTTCGTTGAACTTACTTTTATTCTAATTATTATTTGTAAATATATAATTTTTGTGTTTAATCCTGTTTATCCTCTTTCTTTTACATTCACTATGTTGCTCCCAACCACCGTCAACCAGGATCAACCACCATCAACCACTATCAACCTCCATCAACCAGGATCAACCACCATCAACCAGGATCAACCACCATCAACCACCATCAACCAGGATCAACCACCATCAACCACCATCAACCACCATCAACCAGGATCAACTACTGTCAACCAGGATCAACCACCATCAACCACCATCAACCACCATCAACCACCATCAACCACCATCCATGGGAACCTGCGGGATGAGAGAACACAGAGACTCTGGGGAAGAAGACAAGTCAGTAACATGTATTAATGAGACATGAATTTGTACAGATAGAGGGAAAGAGAGAGGAGCTCAGTGCATCATGGGAAATCCCAGTCAGTCTAAACCTATGGCAGCATAGCTGCCTGTGCAGGCCCTTACTATAAGTTTTAACAAAAGGGAACGTTTTAAGTCTGCTCTTAAACATAGATGAAAAGATAACAGATGTAATGCTGCTCCACAAATAGAGCACTTACAACTGTTTGCATCTGTCCAGTGTTTTGACAGAGACCTGTCTCCACCACAACATCTCAGATCAAGCTGTTGCACTAGATGGGCAGACTGTGTTCTGAGCCGACAGAGTGCAGGACTACAGCTGGATGAGGAGAGGTGGACTCTGTTTATAACACTGATGCTTGGTGCTCACACACACAGTCACAGTTGTTGGACAGTGTTTAACTGATGTAGAACTCTTGATATGAAGATGCCGACCACATTATCATCACCACCTTGCTGCTGCTGTCTACATTCAGCCTGATGCAGATGCACTATGTGTTTATGATATTTCTGTATAAATATTTTGCATATGTCTTTCATTGTATTATGCAACCCTGTGTTCTATAATGAAAAATACATAAGCTTGAAATTACAATAGGCTCTTACAGTGGTGCTATATATACCCCTTTTCCATCCAAATTACAGAGTCTACACAGGGGGTACACCCGCTTAAAAATCACCTACTGACCCCATTCCCACTTCCTGCAGGCAAGGAGCCAGTCTGTGATTTTTATCTGAAGCTTTACGTTTCATGTCACAAATGCGCCGGAAACAGTTGTAACAGAAGAGAAAACAACAACAGACCCATTGTGAAAGAAGTGTCTGTAAAATGGTGGATAAATTATTTTTCAATTCAATTCAATTCAAAAAACGTATAAACTGAGTTTAGGAGCTGAACAGCCTTGGGAACAAAGGTTGCTCTCCTCTCTCCTTTTGAGTGTCACAACCCCCCAAAATGACTCGTTTCACTGTCATTATTTGAGCCATTCGGTCCAATAACAGTCAGAAAGTCTAGAAGGGCCGCACGATTAAATGATTTTATACCCCTTCAAGTTAGCTGGGCGCTAAACTGGAAGTTAGCAGTCTCATCGTCGACGAAGATATTTTCATAGCTGGGAAGTCAAGCTTTTTTGTCTTCAAAACACCACTGAGCAGCTTTCATAGGAATGAACGGGGGTCTGCCTCCAACACTGTGTCCAGTAATAAAACGTCATTAATAGATCGCATCCCAAATTCCTTCTTTATTTACGCACCATCACCGGATGTTGATAACGCGTCATCACTTCCCGCGGCGGAATTGAGCGTGTTCACCTGGGTCTTACGCTTAGATCAAAGCAGAGCCCAGGTGTCTGCTGCAGAGTCAACTGAAGCATAACAAATGCAGAGTTTACACATTTCCATTGCATGCAAATGACTCTGTATAATGTGAACGTGTTGCTAAGACTGCTGAGCCAACTGAGAACATGACCCAGCTCTGCAGTCCTACACAGCTCACTGTATGAAGCCATGTTGCAGTCTTCCTGTTAAATCCCTGCTTGGGGTTTGAGAGCCCCTCCTCCACCTCATAATAATTTGACAGTGTTTGACTGTCAGGATCTGTTTGTCCTAACTAGAATCAAACAGCAGGAGCGGTGCCTTCATTCTGCATGAACAGTCTGTCAGGAGAGATAACTGAAACCCAAATTAATGGAATTCTTTGACCACTAGCTACTTTTGTGCTGACCCAGTGGAGGAGAAGGTAAAAGAAGTAAGAACAGTGTATTGTAATAACTCATATTGTGCTTGTCCATTCAGTTTGTACCATCACTTCATGAAACAACAAGAGACATGGGTGTAGGACAGCTAATACTGAGCCCACTGGCCCCACACAGGCCCCGACAAACATGCTATTGCGTGTGGGGTGGACTCAACAAGTTAAGTGGGACACAGCAAGAAACCACATGTGGGCCATTACACAACCATCTCCATCTGAGAGGCATGGTGACCTGCATGGTGACCTGCATGGCAACCAAACACAGCTTTTTTGGGACAGTTTCTTGAGTAAAGATACGTTTCACTGAAAACAGGTTGCTTTTGAGATTTGCAGGAGGATTTTTCAGCACCGCTCACATCGGACTGTGCTGGAAGAGGAAATAGATGTTTAAATCAAACAAGAGGGAAGTGAGAAGTTCTTGTATTTGGAGAACCTTTAAACAGTCATTTCACCCAAATCACAAAACCACAATGGATATGCACTTGTCTTGGTCATGGCTTGTATTGAGTTCTAGATTCAAACTGATGGGAATGAGTCACTATCACAGGTTTAGCAGAGGAAACATTAGATTGAAGGGCGGATTGGAGCTGCATCAGCACTGATGTCACAGTGTACAGCTGCTCAGGGTGAAGACTCTGGATTTAAACAATATATCTACATTCTGTTTCATTTTTTAAAACTTTATTCCCAACGTTTATGCAGAGAAGCATTGCTTCAACAGAAAGTTTCAGACACCTGAATGCACCTTATCAGAGAGTAATACAAGTCATAACTAGAATGGCACTCAGTAGTGTGCCTACCTCTGCCAAGACACCACAGTCCCCTTTAATTCAATCTGCTAGATCCACATTTGTATTAGGATCCATATCAGCTCCCTTAGATACCAGCCACTTAAATACGCCTGATTGTTTTTCATTGAGATCCATGTATTATTCCCAGAGAAATATCAAAGTGACATAAAATTCCTGGATCTGTCTTTTTATCCGGATCTGCACCAAAAGTTAATGCGGTCTGTTCTGGGCTGAGACCCGTCCTCCATCCCAGTTTGGTGGAAATCAGTAGTTTGTACCACTTTATGCAGTGCAGCATCCTGTCAGTACTCTGTCATTTCCAGGATCTTACAGTGTAACTTCCTCATGTGAATCCATACATATTAAATACTTACTGGTTCCTACTAGGACTTAAATCTAGGTACAATGCAAGAAAATAAGTCAACATGGGAGTAACAATCACAGGTTTATAGTGTTCCTGACATTTATCACATTCTTCCTCTGAACTGCCTGCTTAACTTCCTCATATGAACAAGTAAATATAAAATACTTACTGGTTCCTACTGGTACTTAAAGCTCTGGTCTACGATCTTAGAAAGATTTTAAAAAAGCATCCCCCCACACACACACCCCTCCCCTCTGTGCTCCTTAATCCCTCCCCTCCGAGCTCGTATCGCTCTCCCTTCGGAGCCTCCCGCGACACACCCCCTCCCGCAACAAGCAACAATAGCGACAAGCCAGCAGAAACCAAATACAGCGCCAGCTTTAGTAACGATGTCGGATTCACAGGTAAAGTTACTACAATGCACGTTGAAACTAACGTAAATCTTGTAAGTCATTACAATGTCCGCAGCTAAGCTCCACAGCCAAGCTAGCGTAACGTCATTAGCATGTTACAGCTACGTTACAGCTAGGTAATAAGTTACTATTTATCAACAGCTAAGTTAGCCACTTCTAAAAGTTATTGAGGGCCAAGAGACTAACAGATGCTGCTGTCAGCTTTAATCACAACGATCGCTTCCACATTGTGGCTGAAAACTAAACCTGCATGAGCCTCGGACCAGCTGTGTCCCAGCTGTTGTCTGAGTAGCACCAGACCGCGACACAAACGTGCCCGTAAACCGTAATCTCTTGTTTATGACAGATAAGACACACAAATACACACATCGTAACGCCTATATGATAATCCATCATATTGATTTAGCAAAGGCTTCGTTAAAAACAAATGGACAAGACCGGGAGGAGGGTTAGCAAAACAGTTGAGTAGTGACCGGGCGAGAGGTTTTTATGGAGAAATAAATCCGGACAGGATGAATGAAACCCCAACGCGAAGCGGCGGGTTTCATTTACTTTTCACTTGCTGCCTCATTTAGCTGCCACGAGCAAATAAATAGGCTGATTTGGTGTAAACATGATAGCAATGTTAGCTTACAAGGCTAACATAGAGGCTAACGTCTCTAAATTGTTTCGACGCCGCCTAATAACACAGACAAAAACGGCAGCTTTCACAGTCATAAGCCAGCATCGGCATGAAAGTTATCTTTGTTACAGCATCCACAATAAAGACGAAAGATTACCTGCTCAACAGAAACTCCGCTGTATCAGAATAGCTTTAGCCTGCATTACTTGCTGCTTCATTTAGCTGCCACGAGCAAATACATAGGCTGATTTGGTGTAAACATGATAGCAATGTTAGCTTGTTGTTAGCTTACAATGCTAACATAGAGGCTAACGTCTCTGTTAGTGTTGACAATACTGCAGAGACAGAAATTGTCTCGACACCTTCTAATAACACAGAAAAAACCTAACGGCAGCTTTCACAGTCATAAGCCAGCATCGGCATGAAAGTTATCTGTGTCACAACATCCACAATAAAGACGAAAGATTACCTGTTCAACAGAAACTCTGCTGTATCAGCATCGGGTCCATATCTTCACGGACCTTTCGCCACCGTTCAAATGATGACCTGATGTTTATTCCTCTTTATTTCACATCTCCACTTTGTGTCTTTTCAGTGACAGACTTGCGCTTTCTTTCAGCCTTTGCCGGTGGGGCAAGCAGATGCCGCTGAACTGCTCAGGGCAAAACAAACCTCTTGTCCGCTTGTAGTTTCAAATGCGGAAGTGGGTCGGGACGAGGCGTGACCAGGAGCGGGAGAGTGAGCAGGGGAATGGATGGGAAGTCTTTGCAGTCTTGCAGGCGCTAGAGAGAATGGATTTATTTGGTTCCTTTTGCTCTTCACATTGTGTAGGTCGTACTATTGGGCCATAACCACCATCTGAATAATGTTAATAATAATGATCAATCTTTCAAATCGTAGACCATAGCTTTAAGTATAGGTAACAGAAGAATACAAGACATGAACAACAACATGCAGGGAGTTAAAAACAATTAAAAATATTCTTTAATTAGTCAGAAACAGGGTATGTGCTGTACCTGCCAGTCTGACTCTGAACACAGAGTATGAACAGTATGAGTTACCACAGTCCTCCCAGTCTAACTCTGTGTGCTCTTCCGCTCTTATCTAATCACCGGGTAAAAACAAATGATCACAATAAACACTGTCAAAGATTACAGAAGCTCTAATGTTACAATCAGGGAGCTCAGACTGGCTGTGCAGCTTTACAACACCATGTAACAGACATGAACAACAGACTGGAACAACAGTTTGAACAGACAATAAGGAAACATTATTCAACATGATTAACTAGAATGTTTTATTTCTAAAATCTTAACCATATAAACTACTATTATACAATGTAAATATGAAGTCATTGTTGATGTAAGTTATACAAACTTGCACTTACAAAATGATTAATGACAATAAAAAAACAAGAACCAAACAGAGACACTCTGACAGTGAAGAGCGGTGCATGTGACACAGACAGACAGGCTTCAGGACGTACTGGTACCTATGGACCACCTGTCAGGGGGAGTCACTGCAGCAAAAACTCACAGTAATATGTATTATATGTCATACTTGTTGGGTATAGTCAAGAATTACAATAACACAATATAACAACAAGCAACTATACTGTACAGCTATACAGACGTGTATTAACAGATAAAATGAGAAGGCGTGGAGTGGAGGAAAGGTTAAAAATAAACCTTTATTGCAGAATCAGCAGGTTATAATTCTTATTCCTCACTCATATTAGCAGTGATGTGTGCAGCAACAGAACAGTGTTGTTTTCAGAATGCACTCTTACATTAACCATGGCTGCCATAATGATCTCTAGTGTTTTGGCTCTCTGTCCTCTCTTTATGAATCTCTTCAGCAGCTCGTGAGGTTGTACATCCTAAATGCAGTGGATGGTGGTAATACACAAATTCAGCTTTTATCTGAAAGAAAAAGAATAATAACAGACAGAGATGAGAATGATATTTTGTCATTATGACTGAATGACAATAACTAAAATAAATGTTATTTTCAAATTGATCTTGTTTTCCCAACTGCTTGGTGAAGAAATCCATCTAATTAATTATCAACTACCTTAAAATGCGGTCATGAATCAAAAGAATGTTGCATGAAATCAACACATCTTCTGCCCACATTTCATGACACACACATTACAGGTAAGGTTTTAAAAGCTACTTAAGGGCTAATGTTAGTTTGACTAGCGAATAGTAGCTAGCTAACATCTGCATTAACATTAACTGGCTCAAGTTGCTGACTGGCAGATAAACTGGATGACAGCTCAGTAACAATATGCGTATTAACAGACCATCTCTAACTCTTACTGATCTGAGGTCCACAGCTAATCCTCTGACACAAGAGACAAACTGGTGCAGGCTGTAACATCCTTGGCTGTTTTTCCATTGTGAACGAAACATAACTCCTGAGTCGTCTCAACATGACTGAGACTAGTAGACTTTACATTCCTCAAGACTAAACTAGTTCCTTCAAGATGAAAACATGTCTGAGAGAGAAACATAAATGAATTGTGTCGTATTCACTAAATGCATGTTGTAAATTGAACAACCCAGCGTTTCCCTTTTTATTCAGTGAGGGTGAGCACAATACTTTTTTGTCATCATTCAATCCAATACACCAACAGAAACCACAACCTACAAAACCTACACAGTTGAATCAACACCTATTTGAGTGCAGGTGTGTGTGTCAAAACGTGATTTTCAGTGTCAGCAGCCTCACCTGCTGCCTCCTGTCAGTCAGGACAGCCTGTCCACTGACAGGTGGAGGCTGCACAGTGAGCTGGGTGAGCTGCTGGTGGAGGACCTCAGGGATGATGGTGTTGAACGTTGAGCTGAAGTCCACTAACAGGATCCTTGTGTAGGTCCCTTTTCACATCCCAGAAATACACAGTATCAAGTGTGATGTAACTGCCACAGTATGGCCATGTGGTCAGATTTAAACAATTCATTTAAGATGTAATAACAGGAACTTATTTCACCTCTCAATCAGGAACAAAAGAAAAGAGATACTTGGTAGCAGAGAGTACCTTTCAAACAGCAGTTTGATTTTCACCTGCTTAAAGTTACCAGACTCCTTTGAGGAGGGCGGCCTGGTGACATGGGGGGGTTGTTGTGGGAAGTAAGTCTCTCCCAGTGCAGCACTTTCTTGGGGCTTATCAAAGTCCAGACTCCGGTCTGCCACATCTTGTGTCATGATGTCTACATTTTTCTACTTTGACATACACCGATCAGGCATAACAGTACCACCACCTGCTTAATATTGTGAAGGTTCCCCTTGTGCAGCCAAAACAGCTCTGACCTGTCAAGACATGGACTTAAGACCTCTGAGGGTGTCCTGTGGTGTCTGGCACCAGGGCGTTTTATAGTGGATCCTCTGGGTCCTGTATGTTGGGTGGTGGGGCCTCCATGGATCAGACCTGCTCCAGCTCGTCCTTCAGATGCTCGATCAGATTGGGATCTGGGGAATTTGGAGGCCCGGTCAACACCTTGGGCCCTTTATTGTGTTCCTCGAGCTGGCCACTGCCATCGGGTAGTGTTGTTGTGATGAGGTGGTGTACTTGGTCCACAACAGTGTTTGGATGGGTGGTGCATGTCAAGTGGCATTCACATGAATGCCAGCACCCAAGGTTTCCCAGCAGAACATCGCATTGTGATGAGATGATCAATGTTATTCATGTCACCTGTCAGTGGTTTTAATGTTGTGACTGACAATTGTGTACAATTTCTATTGTTCAACGAATTATCAGTGGTGTTAAACACACAGGAGATCATTGACAGCAGGGGTCACCAACCTTTATGAGACTGAGAGCTACTTTAAGTAGAGGGAGTGATATGGAGGGCTACTTGTTTCATTTCATATGTACAAATAATACAAATGTGCTCAGTTTAATGAATTTTATACATTTAAAGAAGCGCTGTGAAGAAACTTTAATCAAAAGAGAATAGTCTTAATTCATTGATTTTCATGACTGAATGGACAAACTGTCATCAACATTTCATCCTGTTGTACTTCCTTTGTATCTGCAGGGACTTTCTATGAGCCACCTTTCTAGCTTCAAACACTGTGGTGGAGACATTGTTCCCTCTGAGGACAGCCTGTTTACCCACTTATTGAAATATATCAAAGAAGTATTTCTAAGTTTGTGTTATTTTTGATATTATAAATGTTATATTGATCAGTTTTTTTCTTTTACACAGCCACACAGCTTTATAGGATTACCCTACATGCATGAGGAGACAGTAGGCTTTCTGCGGTAGGCAGCGTTCCTGGTGTTCTTCAGTAAACAGGCTTACACCGATTACTTTTCCATTGCTTTAAAAAGATCAATAGTTAGATGATGAACATTACAGTTACAAACTGCCACGGGCAGCAGCAAGGCCAGCAGCAGAGTCGCAGCACAGAGTAACAGGAGGCACATTTCACTTGTAATGTGGAGAGAGTTACAACAGCTGACTGACCCAAGCTTAAGGAAAAAAAGACTTTCTTGGGCCACAGTGCATCGCATGACAATGTAATTACACATTTTGGCCACTACGAAAACTGGCGTGAAAGCCTGGCGCTCCTCCTGGGAGCTTGGTCTGTGCTGGACTTTAACACACTCAAATGACTTCATGCTGCATTCAGGTGCACATCTTAAACTCTGCAGTCTACTTTGTTTTGTATGCAAGTGTGCCGACAGGGATGTGATGGTGCATTTAAGTGCACCTCATAAACTCAGAAATCTATGATTGGCCTGCCACAAAGGTTGTTTAAAATGGTAACGTGTCTTTGTTTTCTTACTTTCCCCAGCTGAAACCCACAGGCCTACATCTTTGATAACTACAGCACTTTTAATAATGCTAAAATATTAACAATATCCCATGAATTATAACGTGGGCAGATGTTAAAACTTTTAATAAAAAGTCTTATCAAATTGTTATCAGAAATCAACCATATTCTTGATCGACAGGTCCCCAAGTAGCCTTTAATTTTAATGTATTTTACTGCAGCATTTTTTAATAATTACTAGGCCTACAAAAGACATGACATGTGGATGATGTTAATTAATTGATTAATGTTATTTTGTTATCCCCAATTGTTTCGGACCCCCGACCTCAGATAGAAAACAGATGCAGACTTTCAGAGTATTACTGTGCTAACGGGTAGTCAAATGACTTTAGCCAACTGTAATAAGACTGTAGATAAAAAGTCCCTGTTCATGCAGCATTACTTCAGCATCCTCCTGGACACTTCACAGCAGAGAGATGACTGTTTGCAGCAGGAACACTGAGCTAGCTGCTAATTAACTGTAGTAACTGTGGACAGCGAGGATCAGTCAAAGAACCGGATACATCTCTGACTCCGGCAGTGAACAGTGCAGCTGCAGGCTACCGATAAACTGCTATCTATCTTTGAAACTAGCTGTGAAGTGTTGTAATTTCCCTTCGGACACACACCAGCTGCATGCAGAGAAACAAAATACTGGAATAATCACAAATCCTGCTTGTGATTTGGATAATCGAAGTTGAAAGCTCATGTTGATCAATTTTCATTTAATATGGAAACTTTGGCACCCTTAAAAGTACTAAATACTGTGAGATATGGTTTTGAATGTAAAAGTGAAGAAGAAAATATACAGAAGACAAATGAACCATGTTGGCTAATGTGCGGCAGCTGTTAGCTAGTTAGTAGAGAACATTCAGTGTTAATGCTGGTGTAACAACCACGACACAACAGGCTCATCATGTTTGTTTTTCCTGTATATTCAAGATATTTATGGGATAAACATTAATTACCGATCACATGAAGGCAAATACACATTTTCCTTGACTGACTTGCTGCCTGCTCCCCATGTGGTGGACGAGCTGGTTCTGCTGTAATGACCCAACATGAACACAACTCCTGTTGGTGATTTAGGGGAAAGGTTGAGTATTTCTCTGCTAACTATCTCTTGGTTGTTACAGACTTACAAGTTGTGAAGGGTACAAATGAATGCCTGAATGCTGTTTAAAACCCTATTTCAAATGTTACAAGAGCATAGTGGTAATACCACTGTGGGCCAATTTGTACAACCTGCAGTTCATTGACATGTAGGATAATATGATAAAGTATTGTAATGTGACTTTTCTCCACCCAAATCAAAACAGACCAGACACTAACAGTTAGCGAGCTCATCAGCGACCCGTTGAACCTGGTCTTCAGTCGTGGCTGAGCCTGTCATTATCTTTTTTAGGGTGCTTACACTCCTGTATTAGGGTTCATTTGAATCGGATCAAGGGAAAAATGATACCTGTTGCATCTGAGTTATTGTCCTGTTCCTGTTCACACTGAATCTTTACAAACAAACCAAGAGGAGTATACAGGAAGTTATACAGAATGTTAGAAGCCTTTATAAAAAAAATCGTTTGAATTTCAAATAAACTATTTTTAATCTTATTCAATTAATATAAGAATGGAATTAATTAATGGTAAATGTAATTATCTTTATAGGCATATTATTATTTTTTTATGATTTTGCTTAATTTTCTGTTTGTAGAATTATTAATTCATCAATGAATTAGTCAGAGTTTGTAATTATTGCAGCAGCACAGCCCAGGCTCAGCAGTTTGCTGGTTACATAACCATGAATAATCTCAAAGCACAATAAAAACAAACCGTAGAGGAGACTTGAGTCTAAAATCCACTCAGCATGACAGGTGGGTTAATGACCATGTACAATTAAACATTCACCTGGTTGTCCTGCATTAAGACTTCGTCACTGTCACAGATCTGCGTGTTTTCACTCGGTTGTTAAAGGACTACTAATCCCAAGAGTCTCGAAAGTAGTCTGAATGAAAGGCTCGTGGGAGCTGTAGTTACTGAATGACTCAAGGAGTGTGTGTTGGAGGACCCTCCTCCTGAGACTGGCCACATAACAATCACACAGCTTATAAAGCAGTGACGGGACGCACGGTGACACACTGCACACTGATCCTCCGGACGCTCAAGCACAAACCTGGAGACATTCACAAAAACGCAAGCATGGAGAAGAGACCAAACTGGGAAAATCCCATCCAGTTTGTGCTGGCATGTGTGTCATATGCTGTTGGACTGGGGAATGTGTGGCGGTTTCCATACCTCTGTCAAATGCACGGTGGAGGTAAGTGACTGCAGACCAGCCCACCTGTGTGGCAAGTGCATTTCAAATGTGTGTGCGTGTGTGTGTGTGTGTGTGTGTGTGTGCGTGTGCGTGTGTGTGTGTGTGCGTGTGTGCAGCATTTTAAACAGAGAGAGCATATTCGCTTTCAACAAGCTCACAGCTGGATATAACACAGAGTGATCTCCTCACACAGTGTGGGATGTTACTGTAGATAATCTACAGTATCCTTGTTTAAACATCTCTCACTAAAAGGCCTCTAAAGATATCTGCCTTTATATTCTCCTCAAATGTAATGAATAAATAGGCCTAAATAAATATACATACTGACATACAGACAATGAGCTAAAGATAATGACTGTGATACAGAGGAACATATCTGTCAGATTATTGACTTGTTGTTTATAGTCTGCTTCACTCAGGTGGCGGTTTGTGGCGGAAACGTTCCAAATGAATCCTTATCAGACTAAATTACTTATTGTTAAGTTGTCAGTTAACACTGAGTTGAAACTGGCAATAAACCAGACCTAATTGCAGGTCATGAACAGGGTAGACCATGCAGGAAGTTAAAGTATGAATTAATTAGTCCAGATTTATATAATAGGCAGCCTACAGACTTTACACTCTAACTGCTGTTTGGCGTGATGGTCAGGTGATAAGAGGTGCTGCAGGTGTTTCCATGTAGAAGTATTCTGAATAAACAAACTGACCTTAAAGGACAACACAGTTTATACTGTTTTACTGTGTTTATATGTGGCGGACCCTGCCACCTTTCTAGCTTCAAACAGTGTTCTGGGACCTTATTTTCCTCTGAGAACAGCTTGTTTATTCACTGATGGAAATAGTTTGTATTGTTACCTCATTAATATTGTTAATATTAAAATTCTGACTACAAAACTACACAGTGCCCCCTTAATATACTGTGTCTCCTGCTCCTCCAGTGCATGTGTAGGAATAAACAGTGGTATTATAGTAAAGGTAAGAATAAACAGAGCCAGGTTGTCTCATGAAACAGGTCCTAAAGTGTCCAGAGTGGAGATAATGTGATTGGATGGGAGAATTGTTTTGTCTTTATTGGTCCTGTTCACGGATCACTGAACAATGAGCACACATCTACTGTAATTACTGTCCTGGACGTGTAACTTCCAAGCAGGAAACCAGCGGAGACATGTGACAAGCTGTTCTCAGGGTCGCAGAGGGACAGCTAAATGAACACTGGCCCATAACTCCCCAAAAACATGACTGTAATGTTCAGCCATCCTGACTGCTCCCACAAGGCTTTGATAGTGTTTGATTATCATTTTGAAATGTGAGCATTTTAAATTTGAATAACAATGGACAATACTGTCTACAATACTGGTGGGCTTTGAACTAAAAGCTTGTAATTATAAAGCACATGTGAGCAACATTAAAGGGGAAATTCTGTATTTTTAAACCAGGGCCCTTATTTACATGTTCTGGTGGGTAAAAAATTCATACTTCCCAATAATAATAATAATAATAATAATAACTATATTTACATAGCACTTATCTAAACAAGGTTACATAGTGCTTCACAGAATAAACAGATTTAAAACAACTTTAAGAACATGGGCCAGTAAAGTTACAAAGAAGGACACATGAAAATGAAACACAGCAGCAACATAGAAGTTACTAATCAGTCATTATGAAGACTTTCCTATTTAAAAAAATGCTTTAAGCAATGATTTAATAACAGATAATGCGTTTGCCAGCCTCATCTCCTCTGGCAGGCAGTTCCAGAGCGGCTGTGATGGCAAAAGCCTGGTCACCCTTGGTCACCAGTCTTGACCCTGAAGGGCTGGTACGTAGGGTTGGGTTCTGTTCACATTTGAACCGATACTGGTGCCTGGAATTCGGTACCAGTATCCAACTTTAATCTCTCTGTAATAACAAAAAAAGTCATTTCAGTTCAAACTAGTTAAATCATTCACTTTTAGAGTCAATATATCATGAGTCATATTTCCAGTAACAGTGCACATCACATGACAGTCAGTCTGTTATTTCAGTAGCATCTTGTTTACTGCATGTAAATCTTGTGAATAAAATACTTTTTGAAGTTGACTGCTACATTAAGTTGTTTTGCTCATCAAACTAGTCCTATAAGAACAAATGTAATAGTAAACATCAGGATGTACATGTGCTGCCCTCTCCTGGCACACAGTGTCTCAACAAGTGGTGGCTGTATTTTAAACCAATTGGTAATTACGAGTTTGCGTTTTGACACCTTGAGTTTGCTGTAGAGGCTCAGTGTTGAAGCTACAGCAGCAGATTAAGTTCATTATGTGAAGTCAACAATTAGAATTTAGTTTCCAGGGCATATTAAATAACATATATGCCTGTAAATATGAGCACATATGTCATTTATGTTAAGTATGTGAATTAATATGTATCTTTTGTTAATATATTTTTACCGCTGTAGCAATGCTAACCCCTGTTAGCACGTTGATGGAAATTCCCATAATGTTTTAGCATCGAGCTAGTGGACTGAGCACTTGTCATATAAAATTGTTCCGGGAATCAAAGCATGCTGTGATATTTCCTTGTATACAGTATGCAGTTCACATAATGTCATATTTATTAATGCTAATAAACATACTGTTTTAGTAAACTAAACAGCATGTTGGTAAGAAATTTCACATCTCACTTTGTCTCTCTTTAATGTTGCTGTAAAGATGTGCTCTCAGGTACCCAAATGTGGCACCAATTGATTTAATGCGGATCACTACTCGGTACTATAGACGTGATTCGGTCGGTACCCTTAAAAGTAGAGTAAGTACCCAACCCTACTGGTAAGGGGTAGGTTAGAGGATCTCAGGTTTCCATTTGGAGTATAGGGTGTCTATAGCTCCACAATATAACTGGGGGCCAGACCATGAGGGGCTTTGAAAGTTATAAAATTAACCTTAAAATCAATCCTATTTTAGCCAATGATGAGAGGAAGGAATTGGAGTATTGTGGTAGCCAGTTGGTTTTAGTTCAAATACAGGCAGCAGTGTTCTGCCCCTGCTTACGTTGAGCCACAGAGGATTGACTGAGGCATGTATAAAGTGCACTGCAGTAGTCAAGACATGAGAGGACAAAGGCATGAATAAGCCTTTCTAAATGGGGGAAAGACAGAGCTGATTTAATCTTACTGGTATTTCCAAAGAGGAAGTAACAGGATTTAATGAGACTGTTGACACGTGGATCAAAATTGAGTTGTTAGTCAAACGTGATGCCTAGATTACAAGCTGTAAATTTTTTATTTACTGCCAGTGGACCAGTAAATGGTTGTAATATGTTGGCTCGGTGATCAGAGCCAAATAATATATCCTCCTCCCTGGTTCAGCTGCACAAAGTAACAACTCATCTATTTCTCAATAGCATTTATACACTCCATTAAAAAGTTAACACGGCTGATGTTATCTGACTTAAACGTAGATATGTGTGTCGTCAGCATAACAGTGATAATGTTTCCTAACGGGAGCATTAAAAGGGAAAACAGAATGGGATGAAGAACAGATCACTGTGGCAAACCACACATCAATGGGGCTGAAGACAAAACATGTTTACCAATGGAAATATGAAGCTCTCTATTTGAGAGATATGACTCATAAGAGCTGTTGTTTGAGAGCAATTCCAGTAATACACACTGATTAAGTCTTTTGATAAGAATGTTACGATCAGTGGTATCAAACACAGCACTGAGGTCAAGCAGCAATAAAACAGAACACTCCCCAGTATCAGCAGTCATCTGTAAATCATTTGTAACACAGTGGTTTTGGTACTGTGTCATTTGTGGCACCCAGACTGAGGACTTAACACCACCTTTTCTAGAATTTGATATGAAGGGGGGATAGAAAATGGTAAATCTGTGGAAGTGATTGATCAAGGTTAGGCTTTTTTAGTAAGGGCTGGGTGCTGGCCTGCTTAAAATTATAGGTGATAAGTTCAATAGAAACTGAGGATTTTGGTGGTTTTGAAGCCTCAAAACTAGAGAATTTATCTGAAGTAATGGGCCAACTATTGTCACGGACCATTGTCCCTGGGAGAGCTGAAATGTTCATAGTGAGGAGGACATAGCTCGAGCAGCTGGGCGTGGTCACCAGGCGACAGCCAGTTCTAAGTGGAGGAAATAAAATCACTGGAAATAAAAAAAGAGACCTTACATTTAGGAGAGCTAGTCTCACTGGCATACTTTGGCCAGCAGAATTTACAGGAAGTAAATTACGGATCCTTAGTGCTGTATTGGTTTAATGTTTTAAGGACCTATTATTAATTAAATAAAATATATATAACAAGTAGATGTATGGGGATGGGGTGTAGTTATACGGTCAATGACAGTTTGTGCTACATGAGGACGGTCACAAGGGGGAGTTAGCAAGTACATATCAGGATTGGATACTAGCAGTGGCGCGGGGAAAAGTCAGCTTGCACCTTGTGCCAAGCCTTCTTGTTTGTCTGGAGATGTAGCAGGGGATAGTCAGACTTAAGGGGCATTAAGGACTGTAAAAAACATGTTGTGTGTTAAAATACGCACACCTAGTCTGTTGGGTGTGCCATCTCTCATGTCAAAAGATGGCCAGTTCCAGAAAAGGTTAAAATTGTCAATAAAAACTGTGTTGTGGACTGTACATGCAGACTAGAGCCATGTCTGGAGGCTAAGGATCCAGCTAAAATGACGACTGCTCGGCAGAGTGGATGAATGGAACTGGACACACAAATTGGCCTGCCACAGGCGTCCAGCCCCTGAAGGAGTCTGCTAAAATCCTGTTTTAGGATTTCAGAAGATTGCTTCCGAGCAACTTTGCAGCCAGTGTGCACAATGATATTTCTGGTGCATGGATGTTTCTTCAAGAGGCTGGGGTCCTGTCCAGGATGTCACCACCATAGTGGCTGGGAAACAGTATGTCACTACTGATCTTCTCCTGCCATGCCTCGCTATTGAGTCGCTGATAACAAGAGTGGTGGGAGAAGTTGCCGGTGGTGGTGGAGGATGTGATTGAGCAGATGAGGGATGACACAAAGTCTGATCAAGATGAGACTTTGATCAGACTTTGATAGATCCCTGTTCTTTAAATAAAACAGGGCGCCGACTGATTGTCTGATTGTCATCCCATTGATTGAAAACAACTGACTCTAATTTCACCTTCAAATTAACTGCCAATCCTAGAGGTTCACATACTTTTGCCACTCACAGATATGTAATATTGGATCATTTTCCTCAGTAAATAAATGACCAAGTATAATATTTTTGTCTCATTTGTTTAATTGCATTGTCCTTATCTACTTTTAGTACTTGTGTGAAAATATGATTATATTTTAGGTCATATTTATGCAGAAATATAGAAAATTCTTAAGGGTTCACAAACTTTCAAGCACCACTGTAAATCCAGTATGTCATATGGATTCTCCAAGTGGATTTCATTGTTTGCTGGGGTAGGATAAGAGAGGCAGTGGCTTGTGCAGGGCTGAAGAGGATAGTGTCCAAGTGCCTGACATCTAGACGGAGAGGAGAGCCATGGGTTCTTGCATGTATACTCAGATTGTATAATGTAATATCAGGGTGACCGATGACTATAATCCTCGACCGATTCTAAAACGATCTAAAACGTGTCATTAAAATTGTGGCTTAAAATTGATTTTTCCGTACCTAAATTTAAGTAGCAGCACTTATTGAAAACAACAAAATTACAACTACAACAAGTTGCAAAAACGTACATGGTAAATACCGAGAAATTAAATTATAAATCACAGGCTGTATTATAAAGTGCTATCTTTTCATTTTATCACTGCTTCTCTACTGTAATTTAACTCCTTTTCACCAGCCCGCCCCCCTTCTTTTTCATCCTGGCCACTGAGAAGGCATGTCAGCTATCACCTCCTGCCTGACCTTTGTGTAGTTCATGTGAAAAAGCTCCTCAGTACTCACACAGCAACAGCTTCATCATAGATAAATCTCAGCCTGAGGAGGCATCATCACAGCCTCATGTACCCAAATACAGGACACTGAATAGCTCCACCTACTGAACCTATTTTTTAACATGTGAGCTGCAAGCTTAGATTAAACACACCCTCTCTTGCAAAGACGACAAACACAAACCTCCTAACGCTTTCCTATGTATACTGTAGACGTTTTTGGTTTTGTATGTCTGTATTTTTCTGAGTTGCCTAAGTACAACTATATTTCCACCTTCAGGGGGGTTCTTGGTTCCATATCTCATCATGCTGGTATTGGAAGGCATTCCCTTATTCTACTTGGAGCTTGCCATTGGTCAGAAGATGAGTAGAGGCAGCATCGGGGCATGGACTGCCATCAGCCCTTATCTGGGAGGAGTGGGTAAGTTCTGTCTGAGCCAACTGACCATACTTGAGGCGCGGTGCATTGATGCAGATCCATCTGAACAGGAGACTCACCAGTCTCCCGTCAAGACTACTGATGAGTTAGTGCCTTTGCCTCTCTGGTAACAGAAAAAAGAAGAGCATGTTGAGTTTTTTTAATTTTAAGACAGCGTGTGCCTCTGATGGATCTGCAGCTGACACCACCACTTAATACTGTACTGTAAGATAAATGTTCATGCTTCTTGTGTGGTTGCAGTTAGTAGGTTAACGTGATTTTCTTTTAACTATTGTAAATGCTTACAGGGTGATGCATACGTAAAGCATTAGCCAACTTTGGTACAGTTTGTGGCCCTGAACATTTTCAGAGATGGAGCCACGGCAAGGGCTACTTAAGCTTGCTTTCCAGGGTAACTGAATTATGTATTTTGCATCATATCTCCTGAACCAAACATGTTGACACAGAAAAGGTGATGTCTACCGCTATGTTTTGATGGTCCGGTCACAATGATACCATATACTACATCATTAAGTGTTTATAACATCTGAGAACCTGGGTGAGACTTAATAATATCATGTCAGTTACATGCATGTTGTGAGGAGTTTTAATAGCTTAATCTCTTTATTCATTAACCCTGTTAACACAGTGACTGTAAAGAGTAGAATAATATTTATTATAACCAGTGTTGGGGGTAACATGTTACAAAAGTAATGCATAACAGTATTATAATATATATCTTTTAGTGGTAACGGCCCTGATCATATTCACGCAGTTACCCATTCACAACTGAAAGCTCCTCAGTACAACCACAGTCTCATCTGCCGGCCACTGGAGCAGTCAGGGTTAAGGGCCATGCTCAAGGGCACCTCAGTGGTGGTAATGAGGGAGGGGCAAGTGCCGCCGGTTAAGGGATTAGGCTACCACTGCCCCCAATATGACCTTAGAAAACTTAGACTAAAAAGAATCTGAGGACAGATATTGTCAACGGGATTGTGTCACAACTCTGCAAGATCCAGCCATCTATCCATCCATTATCTTCCACTTATCCGGGGTCGGGTCGCAGAGGCAGCAGGCTTAGAAGGGTATTCAAGACCTCCTTTTCCACAGCAACACTTTCCAGCTCCTCCTGAGGGATCCCGAGGCGTCCCCAGGCCAGATTCGCTATATAGTCTCCCTAGCAAGTTCTGGGTCTGCCTCCTAAGAAGATGCCCAAACCACCTAAACTGGCTCCTTTTGACGTGAAGGAGCAGTGGCTCTACTCCGAGCTCCCTGCAGATGACCAAACTCCTCACCCTATCTCTAAGGCTGAGCCCAGCCACCCTACGGAGGAAACTCATTTCAGCCGCTTGTATCCGTGATCTGTCACTATCTACATTTCGTGGCCGTAGGTGAGGATCAGAACATAGATAGACTGGTAAATTGAGAGCTTCGTCTTCTGGGTCAGCTCCCTGTTCACCATGACGGTCCAGAGCACCAAACCTCCTGTCCATCTCCCGCTCTATTTTCCAATCACTTGTGAACAAGCCCCTGAGATACTTGAACTCCTTTGCTTGTGGCAGGAGCTCTCCCACCAACCGGAGGTTCCACAATCAGCCGCAGCTTCCTTTCCAGCACCCTGGAGTAAACTTTCCCAGGGAGGCTGAGTAGTGTGATACTCGGTAATTGGAGCACACCCTCCGGTCCCCTTTCTTAAAGATGGGAACCAACACCCCAGTCTTCCATTCCAAAGGTACTGTTCCAGACTGCAAGATGCAGTCATGAAACTTAGATAGAAATTAGGTTAGGTAAAACTGGAGACCATCTTGCAGTGGGATCACACCTGCGGTGACATGAATGGTGCAATGAAACAGTAGAGAAATTAGTTTTGTGAAACAGGTGAACTATACCATGTGTATTGTTGTACATACCTTGTTCTGGTGTGACCCCGTCACAAAATTGTCTCTAGGTTCCTTCTCATAATGTAACAGAATTCACCATTACCTCTAAGCTAACCTAACCTAACCTAAAAGTTAATGATGTAGTATATGGTATCATTGTAATCTTTGACCATCAAAACATTGGCGTAGACATCACCTTTTCTGTGTTGTCATGTTTTGTTCAGGACAAATTATGCAAAATACATAACGCCAAGAAGTGTTTTTGCAATGGCTCCAAATTGGAAAATGTCCAGGCCCCTCACCCTATATTGCATATCACCCGGACTAACTGTTGGACACAACAAAACCCTGGCAACTCTTGACTGTTTTGGGCCCAGCTCAAAAACATGGGATTTGGTTTACATAATGTTATGTAATGTTGAATCAAAAGAATTATTGTTTTTTATATGCAAAAATAGGAAACAAATTGTCCTCTGTTATGTGATTTGTAATGTTAAATCTTTTGTATAATTCTCTCACAGGTCTTGCTAGTGTTGTGACATCCCTGTATCTTTGTCTGTATTACAACATCATCAATGCATGGAGTTTCTGGTACCTCTTTCATTCATTTCAAGTGAGCTGCTGATTAATTAATTACTTTTATATACTGAAGACATTTTCATATATTCATTTAAACAATGTATTGGATTTCATTTGGACTGCAAGGCAACACAGCTACTCTGTTCTGTATTCTCTACCATCCCAGTCAGTGCTGCCCTGGGCAGAATGCCCCATCAATTCCAACCGGACAGGACCTATAGAGGAGTGTGAAAGAGCAACACCCACCCAGTATTTCTTCTTCAGGGAAACACTGAACATCTCGCCTTCTATTGAAGAGAATGGAGGCATTCATACAGGCCAGGCACTGTGCCTCGTGCTTGCCTGGATGATTACCTACCTGTTCATTGTCCGAGGAGTAAAGTCAACTGGAAAGGTAAGAAAGTCCCTCAAATTGCAAATACTGGGAGTATACATACTTACAGGTATTCCTCACTGTCCATAGTCGGGTCTACTCTGCCAATTGCATTTAACATCTTTTTAAGACACACTTAAAAAAAATGAACTGCTGGGAATACACCAGAGTCCTTTTAGCCAAGTCTCACCACTCAGCAGCAATCTTGGCAACACTCCCGGGCAGCTTTTTCTGGCTAACTGCTCAACATTAATGGGGAGGGAGCCATAACGTCACCTTCAACTTCATATAAAGATTCACAATCAAATCTGAAAACAGTTTCAGTTGCCCCAAGTTTTAAAATGCGTTTTTCCCTGCAGGTTATCCTACCACTGCCGACACCAACTTTGTTTACTTGTTTCATTTGTTAGCCATATGAAAGTTTGTCAGTCTTGGAAGCACATGAACTTACCAATGAAATGTTGTGAAGACCTATACAACCAGCCAGATAACTGAAACTTCTCTTTGCAGGTGGTGTACTTCACAGCCACTTTTCCATATGTGGTCCTCTTTATCTACCTGATCCGTGGCATCACTCTTCATGGTGCCGTCAATGGCGTCAAATACATGTTTATACCCAAGGTGAGTTTGGCAATAGGCATTTAACCATTCTGTATATGGGTGCCTAGCATTACAGCCTAGACTGCTGGCACACTGAGAGGGAATTCAGACCTGATCTTACCACTCGTCCTGAGGGATCTCATCACAAGTGGACAGTTTTGCTCCCATCAGTTCACACGCATGGTCTAAAGTGCAGCGCGCTAATGCATTTAGGGTGTGGCCAAGTCCATTTTGCTAGTTAAACAGCGGAAAGTCTGTGCAAAGAGGTGGCATTTAGACTCTGAATTAGTCATGGGTGTGTTTTGGGCAGAACATAAATCAAACCAATCTGAGTGTCGTCTCCCATTCCCTTTTAAGAGCCAGGTGTGCCAGGACCTGAAACCTATTAAACAGTGGCACTAATCTTCGCTGAGGGAAAGGAATGTGATCCCCAGCTGCTGCCTTTAGTTTTGCTGATTAAATGGGCCATGATATTTGTTACAGTGACATGACTGCATTCATGGAAATGTTTAAAATAACTGAAAGCAGCCTCTCAAATCATAAAATCAGCCTATGCCTATGTAGGCACATCTTACTGTCTGAATTATGCGTCTTTTAAATAGCAGGAAGCAAACAGTCGCTTTCTGCTGCCTCAAGATAACAATCTGCCATCAGTGCGCCTGACCACACCACACTTTGAGACTAATACGCACAGGGTCACACAGGTGGGCGCAAGTACATTTGCTATTTACACAGTGTGGGTGCCGGGCATGAAAATGATAACTGTATCGGTCTGAAAGTTTTTTACACAAAAAAAGGAACAACTTCATGTGGAACATTAAAGAAGGCCCAAACTGTTCCATATTTGATGTAGGCAGCGTTTCACAAGGTTGATAAAGTCTAAACTGCAAATCTCACAAAATAAAGCAATTCCATAGGGGAATCTGGGGACTTCCTCCACGGGCGAAAAAAGAAGTAACCTACAGTATATTGGTTAAAAAGTGAGAGCTTTGCAAATTTTTTTATTATTATTATTTGACATGTTTACCATCAATAAAATGTTGTCTCCTATCATAAATGTAGTGTAAATGGTGAAATTCAATGAAACTGTTAAAACAGCTGCTAAATGTTAGCAGGTAAGGTTATGTTCAGACCGCACTCAAATCTGACTTGTTGTTCAAATCAGATCTGAGAGATGGAGTGTCCACACACTATTATTTGAAATTATTTGATCAGATGGGATTTTTAGTCCAGACATCACCAACATATCTGCATGGGTCGCTATGGTAATGCAGTAGGCATCAATAACTCTGTATGTGGGTGACACAGACTGCTTTCAAACACAGAAGCGGACTGCTTTGTGAGTAGCAGCCTGGATTCTGCACTTCAGTCTCTTTGGTTTTGATGTCACCTTTGTGCTGCAAGTGATGAAAATAGACTTTGAAATCCGATATGAGTAGTCAGAGCATCCAAACTGAGATGCATCTGTAGAAATCTGATTTGAATCACATTTCAAACAACCTCCAAATGTGGTTTGGATCCAATTAGCAATGTTTGTTTCTGTCCAGACTTTCTAAAATCAATTTGAATACAATCTGTATATGCTAAAAAACAGATTTGGGCTGTTAGTGTGAACACATCCCAAGATGCACTTTGGACACAGGAGCAGACTGTGATGCTGCTTTCTTTTACAGAAACAACTTTGCATATTGCATTTAATGCCAAATTTACAAGACGACATAAATGATTTAAAAAATACTGTGACATTTCACAAAGATCTCACTTTTTCAAAACTTTTTAAAAAACTTAATGTTTTGCATTCACTGCTTAATTCATAAGAAAGAACTTGAAATTAAGACTTTGCCATAGCCCTTTGCAAAGTTCTTTAAGCTTCTACTCACTCAACATTATTTAAAAACATGCTAAAGTCTTGGCATATTGTGGTAACTAGTTCAATGGTAAACACACAAACATCTGCTGCTAACATGGATAGAGGGCCCAAAAACAAAGTTTGCATTACAGTGAACCAAATTGGATTCACAGTGTGTAATCCATTCTGGCTTTTGTTGTGGCTTCTCCTCCTCCTCCTCCTCCTCTTCCTCCTCCTTCTTTGTCTTCATATTCTTCGTCTTCTTCGTCTTATTTCACTGAGGACGACAGTTGAGTAGTCGGTCCTTCAGTGTGGCCCAGTACACATGTGCGTACACACTGCTAAAAGAATGTGGTCACATGCAGTCCAGACCACCTCTGAATGTTGTCTGAGTAATCGGATCTCAAATGTGTGCTCATTGTGTCATGGGTGTGTTCACAGCTGTACTCGGAGCTGTCCACTGTCCACTTCAGGACGGATGTTGAAACCAGGTCTGAGCAGCCTCTATATTGTTTATCAGACAATACTCAGTTTTGGCCTTACGTTATTTTTAGATTGCTTTGGGTGTCTGCACAGTGGTGTTTGATGTACATTTCCAATACAGATGTTCTATTTAAAAAGTGTATAACCCCAGTGTATGATGGGTCAGTAAATAATACTGTTATTCATTTCTTGTATGTCTGTCTTTAGATGGAACAGCTTGCCGACCCGAATACATGGATCAATGCGGCCACTCAGATCTTTTTCTCTCTGGGTTTGGGTTTTGGGTCACTCATAGCTTTTTCCAGCTACAACCACTACAACAACAACTTTGAGCGTCAGGCCATCATTGTTTCCATGATCAACAGTGGAACCTCCATCTTTGCCAGCATTGTCACCTTTGCCATCTATGGGTTCAAGGCGACAGTCAACTACGAGAGCTGTCTGGAGAGGTGTGTGTGTTTTACGTGTACGTGAGTGTACCCTTACAACTGTATGCATGTCTCTTTAAACAGTACACACATGCTATGTATGTGTTTACCCTCCAGCTGCAAGTAATCTATTTTGTTTTATTTGTTGTATTTTTTTATTGGTACAATATAATATTGAATAATAATATGGTATTATTTCATAAATATATAATAATATAAAAAATATTAGTCTATGCCAAATTGTCTGTGTACACTAATTCTCAGACAAAAGCCAGAAGCCAAATGACAATCAGGTCTCAAATAATGGCAAGGGCATTGTGGACACGTACAAATAATGGCCAGCCCCAAATACAGGCCTGGAGAAAAATCAATGGTTGGTCTTTTGTAAGTTGTGCAGCATAAGCGTAATATACACTTCCATCACATGGATGTAATAAATTTAACAATATAATCATGCTATTTTCAATCAATGGGTGTATACGCGTTAATGTCTCACCCAAACTGTATTTTATAGTAATCGTGTAAGTGACTGTAAGGGACACCAGATGGTAGCAGCTTCATTTGGACCAAGTACCATAATGAAACAGTGACAGTCCCTGAATTTTTCTCAACACATTTCTGGAAATATTTCACAATAAAAGCCTTATTAGGGAAATGAAGGAATTCTATCCACTAAGAAAGCAAAAAAGCTTTTAATTTGAAATGGACACTGGAAGTGTAGGGTTTGTTCTATTCTACTTTTATGTTATAAATATTTTACTAAAAGGGGAGTAGATCATAAAACAAAGAGGCTTTTTACTAAAATATCACCATGTTTGCAACCATCAGAAGTTTAGAATCATCTGTTAAAGTGATGTTTTTCTTCTTTCCTTCAACCGTGGATATATTAACATAGATAAAACTCAGCTGTCTGTAGTAACAGTTATGCGTTGTGCAGGTCCTGGGACATTGGGCTTTGTGTCAGCAATGGATTGATTAATTCCCCTCCATATTTTTTTTAAAAACTCAACAACATCATAATGTCCCCCTGACAGGGGCTGTTTATTAATTCGCACCTCTACAAGCATAAATCATGTAGGATACAAACTGCTGTAGCAAACAGAGAGCTGGCTGCAGGGTGACACCAAAAAAGCGACAGCTGTTAATCAAAATGGGTCTTTTGTCTCTTGTCTTTTGTGTATTTCTTCAATAATTGTCCAAAGTAATGTCTTTGCTTTGTTGAAAATGGCGTCTTTTGTCTTTTCTATAACATTTACCATTTTTAAGAAAGTTTATGGTCCATAAATATGGCCAGAAAGGTTTTTTCAAATACCCTTTCAGTTTGAACTCCATCTTAGGACATTGTAACCAATTATCATTTTCTGAATGTCTAAAATCTCTAAATTTGTAATTGCTGACATTTCAAGGTTAATTTATTAACATTAATGAACGTATTGATATGTACATTATTAGCCAAGGTTTTTATATGAGCATAATGTGTAGAACACAGCGTTGATAGTGGATAAAATAGTGTACTCATGTAACTGTCCTCCTCTCACTCTTCCAGGGTACGCTTACTGCTGCTGAACACCTTTAATATAGCAGAAGACAGCATCACCATTGACAATGTCTTCGTGTGGATTGACAAGCTGAACTCAACATATCCAGTGCAGTTTGCTGAAATCGAAAGCCAACTGGAATCCTGTGACCTGGAGAGTGAACTAAACACCGTATGTTTCTCATCATTACACCTGTATGACAGTTGTACACACTTAAAGCATCAACATAACGAGAATACAGTTGGCTTACACAGAATGTGGGAGGGAGAAAACAAATAAACAAATATGAACAGTGCAATAAACATTAATAAACTTCCAACTGGTTTCTGCTTAGCTTCTGCAGGTCAGTAAATTGAAGAACATTTTTTAACCAGTTACATTTTCACCAACAACTCACCAATAACTGCTTATAATTAAAAGTAGTATGATATTATCATCAAATAATGTGGGGGTAATTATCAATAAAAGTAGTCTTGTGGTAATTTGCAGGTAATTTCTAAGAAACTTCTGAGATTTTTTAGAACTTCTAAAAAGTCCAGTACTTCCAGTATACATGTTAGCTGATTAGCTATGATTTAATCAGAATCAGAATCAGAAATACTTTAGTATCCCAGCTGCTCCCATTCAAAGTTCAGCATATGCAGAAATAATAATAATAATAATAATAGTAATAATAATAATATCAATATCAACAAAAACAAAAACAAAACAAAAATACAAGAAATGTACATATATACAGAGCAATAAAGCGAGGAATTGAACAGTTTGATAGCCACAGGCAGGAGTGATTTCCTGTGGTGCTCTGTGGTGCATCTTGGTGGGATTAGTCTAGTGCTGAATATACTCCTGTGGCTGACCACCACATCATGGAGTGGATGAGAGCCATTGTCCAAGATGACATGTAACTTGGACAGCATCCTCCTCTCTGACACCACCGTCAGAAAGTCCAGCTCCACTCCCACAACGTCACTGGCCTTGCGGATCAGTCTGTTCAACCTTAGAGGCAGGAAGTTAAATCACGTGTTGCCTCTGATAAAGCAAGTGCAGTATCTACGTAAACTAGACATAAGCCCTTTTCACACAGAGACTCTGCATTATCGCCACAACGAAGGCTGGCCTTTACACCGCCTTTGTTTGTTCACACAGAACCAAGCGGCTGCTCCAGCGTGTCATTTCATACAGCACACCAAAAGAGGTGTGATGGTACACATCACGTGCATCAAATCGGTCATACCTGACTGGATCCATGCTGGTTCGGTTCATGCTGTTTGAAAAAGGAGACAGGGAAAGCAAAATAAAGAGCCGACCTCACTGCATTCAGTTAGCCACGACTTCTTAGCAAACCAGCCTCATGAAAAAGACCGGGTGTACTGTCTTCCTCTGTCTTGTGCATGTTGTTTTAACATGATGTCTGCTCAGGTCTGAGTTTTTCATGCAGTGTTCTCCTCTCAAACGGCGTTGTTTTCAGCGACTTAGCTTTTTTTTTTGATTTATTCTCCACAATTCACTCTATCATAGAAGGCTCCTCCAAATCTCTACGAACTTCTACGTCATCTGCTCCTTCGTCATTTCCTTCTCGTGCTTTCTATCACGGCCTTGGAACGGTGAAAGTCAGCGCCCAGCAAGCTCCTACTTCTTGTATCACAGCAGGTGAAGTGCACATGTACAACTTATAACGAGGAGCTATGGCCAAAGTTTTCTGCCGGAAATACATCACCTCTTAGTAACTTTACACAACGTAGAACATATTATACATGTTACTCACTAACTGCATAATATTTAGGTCGCTCATTTAAAAATATAATCTTAATCTAGTCTTAATCAATGAAGGTCTATGATTCTTCTTTATATGGGACGGGTGGGGCGGCACTCAAGCGCCCCCTATTGACGAGCTTACAAGATGCAAGAACTTCATATTCAAACATTTGAATTTTTTCCACTAGTACTTTTGGCCGCACAGAGTCAAACTGTGCTGATTTGTTTTTTCATTACCAGTTTTGTCATGCTGAGTTGAGCCAAGCTGTGCCTTCTCTGTTTTTAAAAGTCACTCAGTAGTTTCATAGCTTCTTACTGAATCTTTGTGTGTTAGCCTGTGTCCAGACTGCAGTCGAGGAACAGGGGAGATGTTTGCCACCCAATTACCAGAGGTTTTTTTGTGGACTGCGGGGAGGAACAGCTTTTTACATCCATTCTCTTTGACCACTACACAAGACAAGTGCGTCAGCAGTTATAGACACACCTTGGAGCAGGTAGCGGTGTTGTGATGGAGAGGCAAATCCCACCAACGCTAAGCCGATGTGCTGAGTCAAACCTAGTAGAGCCATGCTGGCTGATGTAACGTAAAAATGGCAATAGTGTGAACGATGAATGAACTTGTTTTAACAAAATAGGCCCAGAGCCAGGAGAATCTGTTGATTCTTTCATCTCCACAGTGTACAGTCTGGAAAAACACTGTCACCTCGGCCTGTCAGAGAGTCTGCAAATGGATAGCAAACTAACACTGGCACAAGCTGTCCAAAAAATCAGACAACAAGAGGATATTAAGAAATATCAAACCACTGTGTGACAACAGACACCGATCAGAAACAAGCAAATGTGGATACAGTGGAAAACAAGAAAAAGTTTCACAGAGAAAGACAGAGAAATAAATACACATGATAAAGGTCCAAGTTACTAAAAAGACCGTTGATCGTCAAAGTTGAAGAGGAACTGCTAACAAATGTAAAAAATAGGTGTGATTGTGCCCATTGAAGAACCCACAGTTTGAAGGGATGGTGGGAGCACCCAAACCTGAAAGTCTGCTGTGAAAGACAAATCCTGCCAGCTGTAGACAAAACCCTGGCCAAGCTCGCAGGAGCAACAGTCTTTATAGAACTAGATGCCACAGTTGGATTCTCGCAGGGAGGCTCTGTTTTCACAGACTGCGATTAAGGATTTAATCTGCAACACAAGCACTTTCAAAAGCGACTAACACAGATGTTGGCAGGACTGGAAGGAGCCATCTTGCATGCAGACAACATTATCATCTTCATCTAGGTCATCTCTAGGTCAACAACACGACCACAGGCTGCACTTAGTGTTAGAGCGACTCCAGAAGGGGGGGCTGACACTCCAACAAGTGCCAGTTTGCTGGGCCACGTCATCAGTGCACAGGGCAAGGAGGTGGACCCACGCAAAGTCAAAGTACTGATCATACTGTATACACACATTAAGGGGAACAAATACAAGTACAGATAAATAATAGCTGTTTGAAAAAATGCTGGCACTTCACTTAAAGGGGGAGATGTAATGATATTAGATATGTAAAAACTAATGTGTGTGTGGAAATGGGGAAGAGTGTGAAGAGGGACTCCAAAGTTTTAATAAAGTTGCCCAGGGGTGACACAAGCAGCAACAAGATGCTGATGATAATGTGGTTGGCATCTTCATATTAAAAGTTTGACATCAGGTAAACACTGTCCATCAACTGTGACTGTGTGAGCACCAAGCATCGAAGTTATAAACACAGAGTCCACCTCTCCTCGTCCAGCTGTAGTCAACAAGTGTTGTAAAGGAAATACAAGTCCATTTATATGAGGAGATAAAATAGTTTATAAATAGTATAAACTGAAAGGGCACAGGAGAGATAAAACAGTAAACAGACTATATCTCCAACTTATCAAGAGTTAATCATTAAACAAAGCAACATGTAAAAGAGAGACAAACAGTCAGACAAACAGTCAGTACAAAGTTTCCTTCTTTGATGGCAGATTGCATCCTGTCTTCTTAAACTATGACCACAATCTGTCCAAATGGCGCAGCAACAGTTAGCTGTTGTAATGCAAATGTGAGTAGTCCAATCTGTACCAAACTTCACATGTTTTGTATGAGTCCAGGAAATGACATGCTTTATTTAATGTACTCCTCCTAACCAGCTGACCAGGTCCAGACAATCCTTCAGAAGTTTTGGGAGAAGAGGGATGACTTGTCATGTGTCGAGTTTGTTTTGAAAAAGCTTGTGGTTCACCATGTAAGGAATGAGTGAACAGTTTCAAATATGAAAATGTGAGCATAGCTTATTCAGTGTCTGCCCAGAATGCCTCTACATGGTTGGGATTGAGCCTTTTCATTAGAAACTGTAGTCGATTGTCCAAAGATACAGATGTTTGGTGCTTCAAACACTCTTTGAGCTTTCAGTTGTAAGTTTAATTCAAGACGATTGATTCAGAGTCTAGGCATGTGAACCAAGTTGTGGGAACAGGCAGTGTATTTTGCATAGCCTTAATATTTTTTAGACTTTTTTGCTGCTAATCTGCCATTTATAGAAAACACATTTATTAATCAAGCAGTTTAGGTCATCCTCTATGGATCTGGGTCAGGGAAAAGAGGTAAGATTATATAAACAATCATTTGGGGATGTGTTAAAACTGAGGTTTTTGAAGGTAACTGTTATGATTTGTAAAAAGGTTGTATGTATAATCCAAAAGCGGACACCGAGACTGGGAGAAGTTTTAAGGGAATTTATTATTATAGCACAGGTAGGGGGCAGTGGAAGGAGGCTGAGGCAAGAGGCACAGCAGGTGTGGTAGCGGAGGCTCGCTGTGGCGTTGGCTGAGGCTTTGGTGGAAGCTGGTGGGTAATACAATGATGATCCACAAAAGAGTGAACGTTGGGTGGTAGAGTGCCAACAGAGCTGGCACTGATTGATCAAATGCACTGCAGGTGTGTGAGAGGAAGCAGGTCCGGCCATCAGAGAAACCACACCCAGCCTCAGCAGCACATTTCACTAACAAGCACCAAAACAACAAAACCCCGCACCAAAACAACAAAACCCCACACCAAAAGTCCAAATCATGACAGGTAACCCTGCATTAAACGCTTATTTTTAGTTCCTGTTGGTTTGTCCACCTGGAGCCAGTGGAAGCAGGTTGTGAACAGCATAGTATTACTTATCAGCTTCTCAGGTGATTTGGTGAACATATAAGAAAACAGTTAACACACATCCAGCAGTTACAGAGTAACATTAGCTTTCATTGAAAGTCGTGTTTCTAACCACCTGATGAATATAACGCCCAGCCGTGGCCTCTGTGTTAGCTCTGTCAGGTATATCTGACTCTTTAGCTGCTAAATGCTCCACATTGGTAACCAACTCTTCTGACGTTTTCTCCTGTTTGATGCTGAGCAGGCAATGAACTGTGGATTTTTAGGTTCAAGGTTCAATCTTCTTTTAATTGTCATATCAGAACACAGGGTTGTACAACGAAATACAAGTTGTAGTCCCTTTATGCTACACAAGAACAAAACTATTTGTTTATAGTGAAGTGTTGAAGGTGAGTTCAGGAGTCTCACAGAGGAAAGGAGCTGCTCTGTAGTCTGCTGGTATGGCAGTGGATACTTCTGTGTCTCTTGCCAGACAGCAGCAGAGTGAACTGGCTGTGGATGGAGTTGGTTTTTGCAGGTAAAATAATGTTATGAGCTGAATTAATGATGTATAAACAGTGAGCAGGCCGAGGGGATATGCACATTTGGATGATAATTTGCTGTATGTTCATCACTACGAGTGACCCCCTCCACATTGACTACGTTTACATGCACACAAATTTCCAACTATTATTCAGAATATGACAATATTCAGAATATGATACAGAATTTGGTCAGCTCTGCACAGAAGAAGAGGCCACATTTCTGATCAGGAGAAACACCTACTTTTAAACACGAAGACCTTTGGGTTTTTGGATATGTGTAAATATTGCAACACTGACCTTTTCAAGAAAGTGGTTGAATGAATGAAGGACGGAGGCTGTGTGCGCATGGTTCAACAAGTCCGCCACCGGTGGAAAACTTTAATAAAATAATGTTTTGACGCATAGAAGCAAAATAAGTCTAATATTACATATGTTGAGGTGAGTGGGTGGAAAGATACTGCTACATCCACCATATCCAAAGAGGGCCAGTGTGAATGATGAACTTGTGTCCTGTATGAAGAGCACAACTGCACAACAACTGAACAACAACAGAGCAGAAATTTTTAGATAACTTTAATGTTTAATGTGTTTTGTTCGGCCTCCTCTGTCAGTGATTCAGTTTACAGAGAGTGAAGGAGAGAGGTAAAACGTGATGACAGCCACAGGTGTGTAATTATTGGTGAATTAATGTCTTCCTTTAATAAAACCACACTAGTGGAGATGTGTGACTCTTTACTGATTGATAGAGCCTTACCAATAGTTTCAGTGTCTGTATTAATAAGTGACAAGACAACTAACTACTGTACATAGGTCAAACAAGTCATTATTAGATTTGTGAAACAGCCACAGAAAATGTGCTGACTTTGTCACCAAGGTTATCATGTGCACTGTCTGCTCATTATGGGATGAAACTTTGGTTGCTCATAACATGCCCTGGGCTAGTTATCTTTCAGACACTGTGACATGACATCAGCAGCCATAGACTGAGCGATGTAAAGCAAGAGGCAGAGAGGCTGGTTCGTACCCTGACATCAGGGAGCAGGGGAGTTTGGCTCACACACATGAGATCCCTTGAAAACAAGAATTTTGAAATTTGGGGGTTTGTAACATATTGACAATATACTATTTTTTTTGCTATGAATGTCTATTTTTCTGTATCTTTATCATCATGGATAAGGTGTAAAATTAGGTTATTACTGATATATGATCTAAGTAAATTCTAAAGAGTGCATAAAAAAATCAGTTAGCAATCAGTTATGGAGGGTACAGCCCCACAGGGAGGGCCCAGGACCTGGAGCGTCTATGATTTTAGCAGAGATGACCATTAAAAAGGACATCAAGTAGCGAAACATACCAACACAGGACAAGTGGACCTGCTATAGAAACAGGGCTTCAGTTGGTAGGGGGTTCTGCAGTCCACATGGGCTTATTAGCTCCCATATTAAAACCAGCTGGGTCATGCTGGCATCGAATTCACTAATTCTTAACATCTGACTGACTCTGACACTAAAATCTTTTACCTTCTTAACACATATAGATAAAGACAATCAGGATCTAGAAGTGTAATGTATAAAGTGTTACAGCTGGGTAGAGATGTCAGATCAGGACAGGGCTTCTGACAGAGCGTACTCATTCTGTTTGTCTCTCTCTTCCATCTGTTTCAGGCAGTAGAGGGGGCAGGTCTTGCCTTCATTGTGTATAGCGAAGCCATTAAGAACATGCCATTGCCTCAGCTGTGGTCAGTTCTGTACTTCTTCATGCTCCTGCTGTTGGGAATGGGCAGCATGCTGGGCAACGTCACTGCCATCATCACCCCGCTACGAGACTTCAAAGTGATGGCCAACGTAAGCATCGAGTTGTTAAACGGTAAGTTCCAGGCTGATGTCGATGGAAAGTGTTGCATCATCATTGTTGTGTCCATCAGTTCGTGCTGGTACTCTGTAGAGTGGCAGTAATCTATTACCATTTTACTTTATTTATACTGGTTGTAACCTGTTCACACACTCTGCAGGACTTTTCTGATACCAGCTTCAACACAATATTATACAGGTGGACTTCTATCTTCTTGTTCTTTAATAACCAGTAAACATCACTAGTTAAAGATGAGAAACAATGAGTGTGCCTACTGAGAGGAACATGTTTGACTTAGTTTAAGTGAGAGAGCATGAACAACAACAGTACACGTGCAGAAACTAGTAAGTGTAATAAATAATGTTTAATGATTAGTAGGCTGCTAATAGTGAAATAATATTACAATACTTAGAAGTATGAAATAGCCAATTTCAAACTGAATGACATTTCATGAGAATGAACCACTTTGTTCTGAAGGAGCGACCATTCAGATTTTTTGCTAAATGTATTCAAAGCTGGAACTTAATAAAACGACACGGCCCTTTAATCAATCAATCCAAAAAATGTTTCCAGTATTGCGACACTTTGAACAAATGTCAGCATGGCAACAACTTGACACTCTCCAGGGTCCCCGTTCCCCAGTCTGAGAACCACTGGCTAATAGGAAGCAATCTGACTCTGACTTTTGGAAAATACCCTTTTTTGGGATCATACCTGAGCCAGAGAAAATCACCTGCACAAGCACCTGCAGACATTCAGACCTCTGCAAGCTCATGGGGGGATCCCAGCAGCTGACAGGAAATCAAAACCCAACTCAAAGGTTTTATACAATATTTAAAAGGAGAGTTCATTTCTTATCTTCAAAAAATTCTTTTAAATATTGATTTAAAGTGGAGTTAGAAGGTGACTGGGTTCTGTGCTTCGTTTGCAGGTATAGTGTGTTTGTTCTGTCTGCTGGTTGGTCTGGGCTTCACCACCACGTCAGGCAATTACTGGTTCACCATATTCAACGACTATGCAGCCACGTTCTCGCTGCTGTTCATCGTCCTCATCGAGGTCATAACTGTCAGCTACATCTATGGAATCAGAAGGTTTGTGTATATGTCGGTGGTAGTCCCCACACTGATGTGACACATTTTTTGTTTACTATAAGATACACAAAAATGTGAGTAGTTACTCAGTAGTAGATAATTAATGAATCGTTAATGGGTCATTTTGGGTGGCTGTAGCTCAGGAGGTAAATCTAGTAAATCGGAAGGTTGCTGGTTCAAATCCCCAGCTCCCTTTGCTACAAGTGTCCTTGAGCAAGATACTGAACCCCAAACTGCTCCTGATGAGCAGGTCGGCACCCTGCATGGCAGCCTCTGCCATCAGTGTATGATTGTGTGTGATTGGGTGAATGTGTTTTCAAGCGCTTCGAGTGGTCAGCAGACTGAAGTGCTATAGAAATGCAAGTCCAGTTACTATTTAATTCTGAGTAACTGTGATTTCAAGACTCTATAGTAGATAATGATAAGATATTTGAAGAGGTAATATATAAGTGAATCATCAGGTAATGATTAGTTCATAAATATCTGTCAACCTGAGTGTCATTATTGAGTGATGACTCATTAGTTACTAATTACTGAACATTTAGTTACTCTTTGTGTATCTTCAAGTAAAGTGAAACATCATACTGAGTAGTTACCCAATGTAAACTCATTAGTAACTAATTACTTAATCATTAGTTACTCTTAGTTAGCTGAAAATACACATAAAGAGTAATGAGGATGATTCAGATATATATTGAGTTGTCACTCATTTGTGCCACTCAGCGGCTGGTTGATAGTTAATAAGGAACAACTCATGAAGAAAGAGGTCAGTATATTGATTGACAGATATTTATGAACTAATCATTACCTATGGATTTTTTGATATGCTATCTCTGTTTGTTCTCCAGTAACCCATCATTATCTACTATATAGTCCTCAAATCAGTTATTCAGGAATTAATTATTAACAATTTATTAACTATCAGGTCGTTTCCGATTCATCCGTTACTCATTCCTCACTCACTTCATCCCGCCTCAGTAACTACTCACATGTTTGTGTACCTTATTGTAAAGTGTAGTGTGCCCTCAGTTGTGAAGCATCAATAACGAGCAATAGTCTCCTACAGTGTACTAAACTAAATCTGATTTAAATACATTTTCTACATATTTTAGGTTTGAAAAAGACATAGAAGACATGCTTGGTCATCGTCCCAACTGGTACTGGAAGATAATGTGGACAATAGCTAGTCCCCTTCTCCTCATCCTCCTCTTCGTAACCTACATCGTCAACTACATCAGGGGAGGGACACCCACTTACCAAGCGTGGGACAAAGAGCTGGTGAGCTGTGGCTTTTTTCTTTTCCATTACTGACTCCTGTACAATCTGCTTTTTACTAGTCTCAGCTCATTACAAGACAACAAGCAGCAGTAGTGTGACATTCTTATAGAGCTGATCCGGGTGGAGCACAATAAGGCAGCATGTTTTCAGGTCATCTGTTCAAACGGACGGACAACCAGAATACCTGCAGTTAGCATGGCTACGTATGTACATCCATCCCATTCCTGTTATGTGGTATCTCAAGAACACCTTGAGGGAATGTCTTCAGATTTGACACAGACGTTCACTCGAGTATGAACTGATTTAATTTTGGAGGTCAAAGGTCACTGTGACCTCACAGAATATCATAATATAACAATAAGATAAAATGATGATACACGATACACGATACACGATACGATACACTCTGGTTGTGGTCATGACCTAGTCTTGGTTTACATGGTCTTGACTACAACGCTGATGTCCACCTTGACTCTGTGCTGGTCGTGCTGTCAGGTTGAACATGTGTGTGAGCCGTCCATGTTTTACAATATGAAGCTTCTTCATGTTCATCAGAATCAGCCTTACTGGCCAAACACGTGAACACATACAAGGAGTTTAACTGTTTTCTGTTCCTCTCAGTTAAGTTAAAAGACATACAGCAGTTCCACTATAACCTCATACTAGTTGATGTAGTTGTTCTACCTTCTACCTTTCTCTGTTTCCTCTGCTCATGAATCACCAGTTTCAAAAACGTTAACATGTCCACCACATAGAGAGCCCAGTTATATGCAAGGGCTGTCTTTTTAGTGGTGAAATACTCTTTTAAGCAAACAGAAAAGAGAATAGGAAGAAGAGAGGGAAGAGGAGGGGGAAGATGAGACAAATGACAATGACATGAGGCCCAGAATGAGCCCATGCACACAGACAGAAACACACATGTCACTGTGCTGCTGTGTGACGACCGTGTGTTTATTCAGCTTCACTGAAAAGACATTTTACAAGTTGTTGTGGAAGATTCTCTCATTAATCAGCAGTGTTGGGCAAGTTACTTTCAAAATGCATATTTTACTTAACATATTACTAGTTACCTTCATTTTAAAGTAATATATTACGTTGCAATATTGCTGTCAGCGTAGAGTAATATATTATTACACTACTTCCAACAACATGCCCAAATAACCTGTATAGAAGAATTAAACAGCCTAGATCTTTTGAAATAAATGATTGTCTTGGACACAGTGATGAGCAGGCAGAGAGAGCATCACAGTCTGATATATTATGAGATAGGAATAATATTTTTAATTGTAGGCTCAGTCATATGAAACACAATAGACCTATACCTCCTATAATGTAGCCTATAATTACATGACAAGTTTCCTTATACACTGCTTCCCGTCTGTGTGGTGTTTTTTAAGCTGTGCTGAATGGAACCTTTCCATAACCACTGGTAGTTACCGCTAGCTTACACTGCTGCAGCTGACTGTACCAAGTGTTGAGGGGTTCTGACAGGCAAAAATCTACCAAGACATAATAAATTGTGATGTTTCATGATGTCAGACAAGCTGTGTGACACTCACAGGTTTTTCTGTAAATTAAATTAACAGTATGCACATGCACTTCCTTACCTCCTTAACACACAGCGCTTGGATTTATTGTTCCTGTACTGTCAATTTACATTTACATGAAGGATGAATAATACATGAATCCAACAAAATCCCAAACCTTTTTGTGATTGGCTGACACATTTTCAGCACATTTCAAATATGAAGCAATGAAGGTTGAGGTAGTAATACCAGCTAAACTTGTAACTACTTCACCCCTGGTTACTTGTGTAACTTAGGTGGTCATCCATTCATGAAAAACAGCTCTGTTCTCCTAAAAAACTCACATTTACAGTTACACATATTTATTTCAACATTATTTCCTTAAGGAAGTTTCATTCGAACGCCCTGATTGCATTCACACCTGGAAGCTGTCCACCACAACCTCAGTCTGATCTGCAGCCACTGAGCAGCTCCACTAGAGCAGACAGCCCGTTGCTCAGTGATGACGAGTGTTGCACCTGATGAATGATATTCTGCTAAAATGTGTGACTAATAAGTGCGTGTGGAGACAGGTGTTAACTGAACTTGTTGTCTCCTCAGGGTAAGTCAGTGATGATGGAGTATCCTCTCTTTGGTCAAATCTTCATCGGGCTGCTCCTGGCGTCGTCAGTCAGCTGTGTTCCCCTCACAGCTCTGTATGTCTACTGCCAGAAGAGGAAACGTGGGAACCATCTGAAGAGGCAGCGTGCTGTCAGCACTGTATCTACTTAGTGACTAGATGATGGCGAGGACTAACCTCCCACCACCACCCACCTTCCAAGACACCCCCAATCTCTGCCCTCTAGTTGCAACAGTACATCACTTATCATGACTACATGAGGGACAGTGGCACTGATGATTGCTGGTCTGTTTCCTTCACTTTCACCAAGTTTCACTTTAATGGAAGCATTTTTGAGTTGTTCCTCTTGTAAGCGAATCTGAGCAGGAATGATAAAAAAAAATGTGTTATACCTTTCTACTATTAGTACTACTACTATTACTACTACTAAAAATCTCTCTATTTAACAGTAAATATATGATTGTATAATCTCTTTCAGTGTTAAAGTCAAACTTCTAAGCAGTCACAGTCGGTCTCAGAGCTTACCTGTGGAACATTATGAGTAAATACTTTATTTAACTGCCAAACATTTACAGCAAATATAGTTGTGATTCAGTATTTTATATGATGTTAGTTTACTCAATGGTCATAATATGATGAATATATGTTATGTAGATATGTATGAGATACAGTGTTTGAGTATGTTAGAGCATATTTCTTTCATATCTTGAACACTGAGAACATCTCTGAAGTCATGTTTCATATTCTTTCATCATGGCGGTAGCTGGTTCAGGGTAAAGTTAAAATGATTTTTCAAAATGGGATTATCGTCCAGTAACATTTGTTCAAGTCTGGTTTCAGAAATGTTAAGGTAACAAGGTTTTAGTTTGTTTTAATTAATTTGTCATCACACAACACAGGGTTTCACAATGTAAAGTAGTTTTGTGATCAGTGTCACTTGACCTGAACTGAGCTCATCCCATGAAAAGTGATGTTATGGCTTCGATTCTCGTTTTTATTTTATTTTCGTGTAAGTCAATCTGTTTTCTTTTCCTCTAAAGACTACCCTTTATTTTCGTAAATATTGGTTATGGTGAGATTGGATATGGTCTCTATAAGGTTTTGATTTTATGTGAGAACTGAACTCATCCAGTTTAGAGTTGAGTATGTGAACATTTAGATGAAGGATTGTTTTTTATTTTAGGGTCAATGAATCTGTCCTCTACTGGCTCAGATCACAGAGCAGCAGCAAATATAGCAAATGAATGCTGCTTCTCTACCTCCCAGTTTCACTGCCTCAGATTCTTACTTTATACTCTCCGTGGAAAAAAACATCTGCATTTAACCAATCCAGACCCCCCATACACAAACATACAGCCCTAAACTGGAGTGGCCTGAGAGCGAAATGGCAGGTTCTGACATCTGATCTCATTTTGCCAGATTTTTGTGCCATCTGGCCAGGGAATTGAACTGGCAACCTTCATTCCACTATTCTAACCGCTGGGCTGCCACTGCCCAAGTTGCCCACCTATGATTGCTACCAGCCCACCCTAATAGTGTGTTGTAGCAATGATATATTTTTGTAGCTAACCCTGAAGTTAGCATGGCTCTGGTTCCTCTGTGGGATTATTGAACTGTATTCTGGATTATGACAGAAAATAATCTGTGTGTCAAACACAGGTTTCTGATCTTTCCAGGTTCTGTTCATCAAGATAATCTCCACAGACGAACACCACTTTGTGATGTTTGAAGCATAAATTAAATGTGTAGCAGTAAAAAGCTAATGTTAGACTACAAACAGACGACATCATGGTCACATGACTTAAAAGTCACCACCACTAAGCGTCTTACTACACAATTACTATACAGGTTTTCTATAAACTGATCAATGTAAAAGTTGTGAAGTCAGAGTTAGAATAGTTTGTAACTAAAGTGGGCCTGTAAGTGATGTACTGTATGTTAAACATAGAGTAAATAAGGGACCTTGTAAGAACCAGTAATACACCTACTGTGCCAGTAACAAGTTGAATACTGAACAATTTGCTCTGTACACCCTCAAATATGTAATATGTGTACATACTGTAGATATGTGTGTGATGATTGGATGAGCTAATGATTGTAATCTCAATAAATATATGGTTGAATAAGATTTTAGTAGCCTAACTAAAAGAGACACTGAAGTGCCAGTAGAAACTAGTTTGATGTCAAATCAAATCAAATTGTCATCAACATGTAAAAAAAATCTCAAGTGTTCTAACTGTTCTGTAATCCTCACAGCTTTTTATTCATGTTTTGAACAGCCGACAGTGATGATGATTTATTATTTTTATTAAAGAAAAATGTTGTTATAATAATGTACATGTAGTGTGTGTATGTGTGTGTGTGTGTGTGTGTGTGTGTGTGTGTGTGTGTGTGTGTGTGTGTGTGTGTGTGGACACACAACTTGTTTAAGTTTTGGGGACATAAATCAGTTTACACACACACATTGTGGGGACCCGCCCTCCTTCTGGGGACAAAACACAAATCCCCATAACCTCAATCATTACATTTAAGGGTTTAAAGGAAAAGTTCACCCAAAAATGAATAAAAGAACACATGGAACTCACATATAGAGTGTGTTAAAACTAAATGTTAGAAAGCTATGAACTTCATGAGGAATATATGTGGTTATGACTGGAGGGCTGATAAATTATTACTGTTAAATTTATTGCCGACATTAATAAGATTGACTGTTAATTATGGATGGTTAGACAGCGCTCAGAGCATTGAGACTATGTGGGGGTTAACTCCAATAAATGCTTTGGAAGCTTGTGAGTTGCTATTAAATGTGAGAAGAGAGAAAATGACATCAGCATATTGGGTTAAACTAAAGGGATTTTGAAAGGAACACCCTTCCACTGAGGTTTAAATGGATGCTGGGAGTAAACTAGACATCTTGTAGACAAGATGGGTATGAAGGACTAGTTAAAACAACTCTATGGATTTTTGTTAGTTTATACAGATTAAAGAATCCTGATGATAGGCAAAGGAACTGCTACCAGAATTTAATATCTAGTCACGTCAGTTTTATTTATATAGTGCCAATTCATGACAAAAGTCTGTCTGTCTGTCTGTGGTTCACATATCTTGACAGCTGTTCATTTGATCTACTTTTGGCAGGTTTGTTGCCAAGGACCAAAGGAAGTGCAGTGTTGAATTTGGTGCAATTTGTACAAACGACACTTTCAATATACATTTTGAATAAACGCGAACACCAGCCTGTGCTGAACAGTGAGAGTTGAGGGTGGCTGTGAGTGAGTCTTTCCCTGTATGTGACAGAGCTACGAGCATGTTGCTACAGTCACTGTAAAGTGCATGCTGTTATTACTGAAGTGAGTCATAAAGTGTGTAGATAGGCTCAGTTTGCAGTATAATAGTTAGTTAGTGAAACAGAAGAGAAATTAAAAGTCTATGCAACGTTATTACATCTTCCTGCATTTTTCATGGCAGAGTTGGTCCAGACGCAATATTCCTATAAATCGATCACAATGAAAGTCCCCCATTATGCAGTTATTTAAAAGCTTTTAATTTGAAGCCGCAAAATCAGGAAATGTTGGCTTTTTAAAAGCTTTTATGTTGAAACAGCAAAATCAGGAAACATGGGGTTTTCACCAGTAGGAACTGAACTCCTGAAACAGGTGAGGGTAGTGTTAAACCAACTACTGTTCAGAGCTGTGGCTATAGAAAATAACGAGGGTCTGAGGACAGAGGATGTTGTTCACTGTACAGATTCTAAAGCCCACTGAGGAGATGTGATTGTGATTTGGGGCTGTATAAATAATATTGATTTGATTTCTTTATGGAGAGGACCTGGATGTAGACACAGCACAAGAGTGGTGTCAGCAGTGGAAGTTGGTCTTTGTGTGTTTTTTAACAGTATATATATATATATATATGTATATATATATATATATATATATATATATATATATATATATATATATATATATATATATATATATATATATGTATATATATGTATATATATATATACAAATACCAGTATATTCAGCTGCTGCCACAGCAATGATTTTAAAAAAACACTTTATAAACTTATTCATTGGTTTTTGTGAAACTGTCTCAACTCAGTGGTTTACAGAGTTTTCTGATGGACATTTATCTTTATGCTCAGGTAAGTTAATAAGCTAATAGCTGCAAGGTAGTTGTCGTTGCTAGTAACAGTAGTATTAAGAGGAAGATGAAGAGAAAGGAGCTCAGTGCATCATGGGAAATCCCCTGGCAGGCCCCAACTATAAGCTTTATCAAAGAGGAAGGTTTGAAGCCCACTGTTAAACACAGAGAGGGTGTGTGCCTTCCCAACACACTGGTTAATGTTAGTATCTATCAGAGACTGACTGAACTGTCAGTACTTTCAGCAGAAATGATTGCAGTCATGTTTGACCTTCAGTGGTTCAGTGGTTCAGCCATCAACACTGAGCAGTCTGACTCTCTGACTTATCAGCAGACACAGAGCTCATGTGGGTGTCAAAGGCTACGACCACTAGGGGGCGGTGTGTACCTTTAAGTCGATCCGCCAACAACCGCACCGAAGAAGAAGAAGAACATTGCTGCTCACTAGCTACTAGCTAGCTAGCTCTCGTCATTGTTACTGAGCAGTAAACTGAATGACAAAATAGAAATCTGCAATTCAATATACAGCAGTAACGTGAGTGTTAACGTCAGTGGTCAGCTGGTTTATAGAGCAGCGGTACAGATAGATGACCTGCTATCTTAGCTAGCTTCTGCTGTGCTAGCTAATGCTAGCTCAGTTTAAACATTAAGCGTGTTAGTTAACACAGTCAGCAAGAGGTAACATTCATATCGTAAGCGCCGAAACTGTTGATTAAGGTAAGTGTGCACATTATCATGATCATGCAAATATTATCATGTAAACTTAAATAACGTCCACCGTAGACTCTCCAGTGCAAATTGCCAAACATGTCTTAAATCTGCTGTTCAGGGTAAATCAGTGAAATAAGTTGTAACGCCTTCTTAGTCTAAAGGACAACGTGGGGCCTTTGCAATGAAGTTATTTTATGTCGTTTGGCTGGTCTCTGATCTGTGTTTGTGTCCTCTAGCATGGCGCTGAAGTCAGGAGAGGAGCGTCTGAAGGAGATGGAGGCAGAGATGGCTCTGTGAGTACAACACAATCACACAATCACTCCAGTTCTAACGTATCCAACTTACCAACAGTAGGGTGTGTGTGTGGAGTCACTCACTTCCGGTCCTTGTCCAGCCTCTCAGGGAACTCATGTTCAGCTTCTGTTTTTCTGTTATATGCTTTTTATACCAACCTGTTGTCTCCAGCTCAGCCAGCCTGTCTCTGTCTCTCTCTTGCTGTAGGTTTGAGCAGGAGGTTCTCGGTGGTCCAGTACCAGTATCTGGAGGCCCATCAGTTCTGGAGGCAGTGCCTGTAGCTCTGTCTGTTCCAGCGGTTCCACTAGTGCGGCCCATCATAGGCACCAACACCTACAGACAGGTATGTACTCTCCTGCCAGTGTCTGGAGAGTAATGTACGTCCAGCCTGCTCACTGTAGAGACATGAATACATGTAAAGGCCGACAGAAGACATGTTTTAAAAAAACATCACCATTCATCCGTCTTCTGTCCGTCTCTCCATCTGTCTTTCTAACGCTCGGTGTGTCTCCCTCTCTCTTAGGTCCAGCAGACATTAGAAGCCAGGGCTGCAAGTTTTGTTGGTCCTCCACCACCAGCCTTTGTCGGACCAGGTTAGTGTGTGTGTGTGTGTGTGTGTTTATTATATTATCTTTATAATAGGTGTGATTTTTGTTGTTTTTTTATAGAGAATTAAAAAAAGACTTAAATAAAGAGTCATTTGCATATCGAGGCAGCACAGATTAGTTGTGTTTCCACTGTGTGGTACGGCTCGGTTCAGCTCAACTCGATGTGCTTTTGGGACAGAGGCTTTTTCCATTTTCATTTTCCAGTGCAGCTGGTACCCTTCAACGTAGGTAGGAATCTTTAGCTGATCATCATAGTGAAGCCAGGAGAAACTGCTGTGACATCATCTTTGATCAGGGTTCCACTTCCAACTTTTTCCACTTGTAGCACTGGTGCTCCTTACTGACCATTTAGGAGCAGCAGCACAACACTTAGGAGCACTGTTTGTTGTGCTGAACAATGAGCAGGGCGCACACATTTACTTTGGCTCACTGTGTGGCAGTCTGATGTTTTCACATCACAGACTGGATTCTCTAACAGACAAACAGAGTTACAGCTGACTCATGAGCGAGTCCAGCACAGGTTGAATGCACATCGGTAGATCCACCTTATATAGGGGATGTCTTGCGTATGAAATGGCTTTATCACCATAACGCTGCGTTTTCATAATCTGTATTAATCCTCTCGCTCCTGTCCAGGCACTGTCTCTCTCTGCGGGGGAGAGGGGGGCAGTGTGGGTAAAGTAACAACGTGTTTAGTGATAACTGTGTATATGTTTCATGTGCTTTTGCGATTTGCTTTTATCAGCGGCCATGGCAAAACTTTACCAGCAGAAATGCAGCTCCTGGTCTTTCACACGATGATGAGGATGATGATGAAAAGAACAAAAGCCAGGCATATTTAGTTGCACTATCTCTATAATGGTTGTAAAATGTGGCTTAGTGGTTGCAGTCCAGAGCACAACACGAACGCACAGGAACATTAGAGGATATCTTTTCCCTCTCATCAGCAGCCTACAGAGGAACGTCTGCATCTCATCATCTGACCACAGCACAGTGTTTGTGGGTGATGATCTATAAAATTGGGCTTGAATTAACAAAAAATTGTGGCTGCAGTTTGCAGTCAGTGTGCAGGATGTCCGTGTCCTGCAAGTGATGATTCTAGTGTTGATTCTCTCTAATCGGTGTTTTCACTCCATTGTTTAGTAGGAGTTCAGCTTGCTTGGACCTCAAGTGAGGTGAAACCAAAAAAAGTACCAGGTACTTTCCACGATATAGCCAAAAACCAATGAGTCGGGTCGGGCCGAGCTGAGCCGAGCCATGCAATGGAAACACATCATGTGTAAACTAACCAAAGTTAACAATGCTCGCTGTGTGTTGTGTGTCTTTCCCAGTCCCTCCAGTACGTCCTCCCATGATGAGACCAGCCTTTGTCCCCCATATCCTGCAGAGACCTGGTAAGGTTACCTTTGACAGTCAGTTTAGAGTTCAAATGTAATAAGCATCTTTGGAAACACTATCTGGGAGAAATGAAGCTTAGACTAGTGTGTAGTGTTTAGGGTTATCTATTGGCAGAGATGTGGTATAATATTTGTAATGATGTTTTCATCAGTGTATAAGCATGTGAAACTGACATTAATGGTGTTTTTGTTACCTTAGAATGAGCCCTTTATATTTACAGAGGGAGTGGGTCCACCATGTTGCACAGCCATGTTTCTACCAGAGCCCAAAACACACCGACAATTTTGACGATTAAATGACCTTTGCTCGTATCTGGCAGGCTTGATTCCCTGCCTTCCCTCACAGAACAGTGTTTGTGTGTATTTCAATATCCTAACGCTGTGTTGACAGTTGGTCAGAGGATGCCAATGATGCGTGGTCCTCCCATAGCGCCTCCTCTGCCCCGGCCTCCTCCACCTCCTCCCATGATGCTCCCGCCTACCATGCAGGGCCAGGCACCTCAGGGTCCTTCTCAGCCCATCCAGCACATGGCTGCTGCTCCTCAGGTGAGAGCTCAAATCTGCAGACACTGTTGGCAGGACAGTCACTCAGGGGTGGTGAGCCACCGAACCTGGGAGATCAGTCTGTGTGCATAATATCGCTTTATGTCCCACTGAAATGTATTGATATTTACTGATATTGTCAGCAGTTACAGTTCCTGTAAACAGTAAAGTGAAACTAACTTAACTAACTTAAACTTAACTTCTCTCTTGTGTCAACAAGAGTGTTTCTAATTTGGTTGGACTGCAGCAAAGCCGAGGCCACTGAGTTACTGCGTCAGTAAAATGAGTATAATTTAGCACCGTTCACAGAGCACTGTCACAAGGTGCTGAACTACATAACACATCAAAACCACAAAAACAGCAAAATAAGGGGAAAAAATAAAACAAATAAAAGCATACAGATTACAACACAAGATATCAGCAGGTGAGACAGAAGCTCATTTGGATAAATAAGTCTTCAGTTGCTTTTTAAAGGCATCAACACATTAGAGCTGTGAATCTTCACTGGACTCATGATCGATTATGATTCAGTTGTCAGCGATTCAAATGCAAAACGATTCTCGCTGCGTCTCAGTGTATGTCATCCTCAGTGATCTATATCACTGCACGTGGTAACTTTTCATCATTTAAATTCCCCTTTTATTCTGAAGGTCCTTCCAACAATCAGACTACAGCAGTCTACAAAATAAAAGCTGCATCTTTTCAATACATAAACATTACAAAAACAAAACATTATCCATCTGCAGTGTCTTACACGTTTGTTGTTATCTACACTAATATTGTTTTTACATGGCAGCTTTAAGATAAGGCATCTATTGACTCTGCTGCACACACCTCTCTCAGAGCTGGACGGTAAAGTTGAGCTGAGGCCGGACAATCAACAGTCAACAAAAGCTGCAGACCCTCGATTATGTTCTGTCTCGGTACAGAAGTTTCCACACCTCTACAACAGAGACTGCATAGCGTAGGTCTATAGGAAAAGCATGCTATTGTGTTGGAGCCACCACTTCAGAAGCACAGCCACCTCTTGTTTTCAGACCAGACTGGGGCACCACCAGTAAGCCCTGGTCAGAGGACCTATGTGACCTACCAGGGAGATCAGGATGGAGCAGCTCAGAAATATAGGCAGGAGGTCACCGAGGTCTCTAAGACTGGTCTGTGCAGTGCAGGACATAATACTACAATACTTTTGGCCCTATTTTGCCTCCATACAGTAGCACATGGGGAGAGGAAGAGGCCAAATGTTCAACTGACATTTGTTGTGACAACTTTATGAAGAGTTTAAGAAACGTTTGTGACGATGTGACGACACATTCGTGTCAGACACGCCCGTCTACAAAACAATCAATGGCAAGTAAAGGTAGATGCAGTTCACTCAGGTGATAACAGGACTTACTGCAGGTATGTCATGTATAGTTGTTTAGTGCGCTTGCATAATTGATGATGTGTGTCCCTCCTGTATCCATTAGACATCAATAACTAGCACATACCGTGCACACAGTACATCATATTCGTGCAGATGGCACAGAGACGGTACAATACCTGCTATTCTCCATGAGGCAATTAAACTGAAAAAAGGCATGAAAGCTGCTGCTGTGAGACGTGGAGACAGTGGTTCTGAAGTGTCACAGTCCAGCTCAGAGCAGAGTAGGAAAGAGAAAAGCTTGAGGGAGAGTGCAGCTAATAGAATAACTTCTCTTTCAAGTCAGACATCCGAACAGGTGAGTAGTGGAAATGATTGTTCTTGCAACTGCATTTAGGACATTTTTTGACTTGAATGTAGCTGAACCTGGTCATGTGACATGCTATTCCAGTAGGCTACACCAAACTTTTATTGGGACCACAACAAAAAATTGCAGGCATACATTTAATATCCAGGAAATCACATCATAAACACGACCGCTGACCGTGCATCATCCGGCCTTTAAACCAGGTTTCCACATCAGTTGTCTCGGGAGCAGTCTTGTGGCATAAGTTCTGACATCTCTCTGCATCTGCTGGTATGTTTCTCTCAGGTCCCTGATATGGTCTCGATGGTGTCCCACCCAGCCCCACCCACGAGACAGGGACCCCCGCCTTCCATCAAAGCAACACCGTCCATCATCCAGGCAGCACCGACCCTGTACTCTGCTCCTCCTGCACCTGTTGGACACAAAAGAAATGATGTCAGAGCGCAGAGACAAGCAAGAATGGTACAATAATGTGCTCTGCTTCAAGCATTATGTTCTGAGAGGTAGATGTGTGCTGCTCGTGTTTCCTGGACCTTTATGTCAGAACGCTCACGTGTGTGTGTGTGTGTGTGTGTGTGTGTGTGTGTGTGTGTGTGTGTGTGTGTGTGTGTGTGTGTGTGTGTGTGTGTTTCAGGAGGAGCTGGCAGCTCGGGTTGCAGAGCAGCAGGCAGCAGTGATGGCAGCAGGTCTACTAGACAAGAAGGAGAGTGAAGACAGCAGCACTGTCATTGGACCCAGCATGCCTGAGCCTGAGCCCCCTCACACTGAGGTACATTGAACAGCAGCAGTATGTTTTCTATAGTGAACTGTGACCGCTGGTGATTTCCTTTTTACACAAGCTTCATTAAGGATTCAATAAGTGCTCCTGAGTGATCTGATCACAAGTGTTCAGCTCTCAGTCCCTCAGTTCACAGCTACATCACCTGCGTCTGAGTGACCACCTGTGATCTGATGTCACTTCCTGTTCTATATACAAATAAACACGTTTCCTCCACACATTGACACTAAAGTACACCATCCTGTTGTGCACATTTTACCTCTGTTCCAAGTGGGCATGTCTTTTCAACTGCAGGAGACATAGTTAGTATTCAATTTCTCAACTGCTGCCAGAAAACATAGACATGCTTATATTATTGAAAAAGAACGTGACCATATCTCAGGCTGGCCAGTGTAGTTACAGCCAGCTCTCAGCTCTGTATCATGCTTGAAGAAAATTTTGGTCAGTCTCTGTTTGCACTTCAAGTATTGAGAGAGTACTACTTTGATTATTGTTTGTACAAAAGTTATTTATTTTGTTTATTAATACTGTTTTTATTTTCTACTTTCAATTTGTGGAAGAGTTCACTTAGAAGCTCACAGATAGTTCATGCAGTTCTAAGGTCTGAAGAGACTCGAGAAATCGTACAGGAGAGAAGCCAGTTAGTTGAGTTTGTGTCAAAACCTTTTACACTGCTTACATATTGTTGGTGTCTTTTACTGCATATGATAATTGATACTCAGCCAGAAAGTAGAACTGAAGTGACATTCATTACAAGATGATTACTAGTTAAAACATTTCAAAAAGGACCTGCAGTTTTTTGCATTTTGTGACTTTCGATTAATACAATTTTAAGACTGGAGTTAAAATCTCGTCTCGTTCTCTTGAAACCAGTATCGTGTCGTGAGCGGAGTGTATCGTCACACCCCTATGACTGAGTGTAAATGGTGAAATCAGTTGAAACGGTGTTAAATATGAGGGTACACAGTAGGTAGGTAATCTAATTCATAGAACACGTAATTCTTGGAAAATTTATAAAAATATCAGGAGAGAGCGAGGGATTGAACCAGGAGGGACTTTACCTCCATATGTCACCGGTAGGACCAGAGACAGTGTAGGTCATACAAGCACACAGTATGAGAGTGGACTTAAGTCTAATGTCTCATTAGCCCACGTGGCTCCGAAGAGTTCAGAGTATGTATCCAATATGCTTACCTTCTCAATAACTGATCTATGATGTGGCCCCCGAGGGTGAGGAGTGACTCTCTCAGGACCTTGTAGTTCCTTGCTGTGCACAGGGTATCTTTTGTTTTTTGGGTCAACACACTGTTGCTGTAGATCAGGGGGACGCCAACACTACTGTGAATGAATGAATGAAGGCTAAACTTATTGCAAAACTATTGTGAAGATATAGTTTTCTCCATAAATATCTTATCAATCATATATGATTAAAGACTGTGTGTGTGTGTGTGTGTGTGTGTGTGTGTGTGTGTGTGTGTGTGTGTGTGTGTGTGTGTGTGTGTGTGTCAGCCTGTGGAAAGTGCCACAGAGGACAAGAAGAAGGCGAGGGTGGAGAAGGTGAAGAAGTGTATCCGCACCGCAGCAGGGACCAGCTGGGAGGACGCCAGCCTGCTGGAGTGGGATTCAGGTACTGAAGGACTGAGTGTTCAGTCCAAACAGCCTCAGAGCTCTGATGGATAAAGACTCGAACATAAACATACATAACATAAACATAAAGACTGGAACATAAACTATGATGTGATTCTTGAATACTAATCACTAATAACTCGTCATCCCCTGACAACACCAAACATTTGTTAATATGATGAGTATCTTTAAGCGTCCTCAGTGATCGTATTGATTACCTGCCGCATAATGAAGGTCAGATTGTCTCCCTGACAGTGTTCTCGTCATGTTTGTGTGAATCCTGTTTCTTGTCCTTGTTGCAGATGATTTCCGTATATTCTGTGGTGATCTGGGTAATGAGGTCAATGATGACATACTGGCCAGAGCCTTCAGCAGATACCCATCGTTCCTCAAAGCCAAGGTTGGTTGTTTTCTGCTGTTTTCTGCAAACACTTCGAGGAACTGACAGGAGTGATGAGTACACAGAGCAGAGATCTACAGGTGTCATAGCACCCTGAACATTTTACTCACCAGTCAGTTGAATTATGGTAAATGCAACATATGCATATGTATGGAGTTACACTTGATGATATACTGACTAATCAGTCGTGTTACACGGAGCTCAGCCACACATTGATTACATCACTTGGCCATCGCCCCCAAGTTATTTTACTATTTTAACAGATGTTGCAATTACAAACTCATCTGCTCTGCAGCGCCAGCAGCAGGGTCGCCACAAAGAGTAGCAGGAGTCACATTTCATGTCAGGACGATGGCGGTAGATTTGCTATTATAGCAAAATGGTAAATGGACTTGTATCTCTACAGCGCTTTACCAGTCTTCAGAGCGCTCAAGGAAGCAAAGTGCCTATTTGAAATATTCTGAACCTGATGACATTAATGAGGGAAAAGGAGTTGTGACCTCACTGTGATGCTGAAGGTGTGCAGCCTATTGCCTGCAACTCTTCATCTAACAGCTGCTTCTAGTTCCAGTTCTCCCAGACTGAATGAAAATACATATTTAAAACGTATCTGCTGTCAAACAATGCTGCAGATGAAAGTTGTTCTGCTCTGTAGATGTGGAGTGGTTTGTGCTAAACTCAATTAACACATACATTTACTGAGACTAGTCTACCTCAGATTAGTGGTCAACTTGTGTTTCATCAGTTAAACACTTTTAATGTGAAGCTGCAGCAGGAGGAACTGGACTTGTTACCGTGGCAACCATACTGAGCAGCCAGCTCACTAATGACATCTGGGCCTCCATGTTATTCAGGATAGTCTTAGGCCTATTCAAACAATTTCCTGTTTCCTGAGAAATATCATTTTAAAGGGGCTCTATGTTACAATGTGTAGCAGTTTACATGTATGACTCACTTTGCTGTTGGCCACACGTGAGCATATTGTAGCGTGACTTGAATGCTGCTGGACTGTGGCTTTCTTTGTGAAGGGCTCAGTCCAAAGGATGTGACTTTATGTACATTCTTGAGTGCCTCGTCTCAGTTATAAACACAAAGTGCCTTCAGTTTTAAGCACCTGCTGCAGAACATGAAAGGACTTGTTGAACATTGTTAGCCAGCCATCTGGATGAGAAGGAGAGAGAAGCTGGTCTGTCTTCAGACAAAACAAAGGACACATGGAGCGTGCACAAGAACAAGAAGCATCTTGGCATGTGCACAGGGCTGCAGCTCCATCAGGCCACAGTGAGTCCAACCTGACCTCCAAACCAGCCCCAGAGGAGGACAAGGGACAAACCAACCTGATGAAGACTGAACCAAAGCTTTGACCAATCATTTGTTTATACAATCAAAAGGGATTTTGAATTATTTCTACAGGGTGCCTCTTCTCAGCAGACGGATCACAGACCACTGACCTTTAATTGTACCTGATGTTATATACCTTAAAAATGTTTTTGGGAAACACATGAAGACAGAAAACAGAAGACAGACTGAAAACAGATGCAAAATGAATTTTATTAAAATATCTACAACAAAGTGACAGCAGACAGCAGTAAATCTGGGTCGTGCTTAAATTGAGGATGTGAACAATGGTCTAACTTTGTCAAAGTAACTGTCATGAACTCTTAATAATATCCCCTCCAGTGCAGAGCGGACACTCATGACAACGAGTCAGTCACCTGTGCAAGTTTGACAAAACAAAACATTCTGAGCTCAGTATTTTTTTCCTGAGGGTTACGGCTCCCAGCTCTGTGTGTGAGAGTGTGTGTGAGTGATGCAGGACTGAAGTCATGACTTGTTGTCGTCATCAGGTGGTGAGGGACAAACGTACAGGGAAGACAAAAGGCTACGGCTTCGTCAGCTTCAAGGATCCTAATGACTACGTGAGAGCCATGAGGGAGATGAACGGTCAGTCTCTACACATTAAACTGTCTCAGCTGCCTGCTCTCAACATTTTAAGGGCTTATGTGTACAAGTGGGCACTAATGTGAATTTGTTCCATTTTAAACGTGGATGCTCCTTGATGTAGAAATGGAGTCGGTGACAGTCTTTAATTCTTCCACCGGGCCTCGTCCTTGGATTTATGTTCCTTATAATCACTGCTGTACTGTCTCCCTCTCACTCTGTGTGTTCATTCAGGGAAGTATGTTGGCAGTCGTCCCATCAAACTGAGGAAGAGCATGTGGAAGGACCGCAACATGGAAGTGGTTCGCAAGAAACACAAAGAGAAGAAGAAACTGGGCCTCAGATAGTGTTGATGCAGTGTGTGTGTTGTTCTGCCCAGCAGACAGACAGACTGACTGACTGTGTGAGAGCTTGGCTGTAATTTTGATCTGTCCTGTCAGTTGTGCTGAGGTTGTATAGGTGTTGACTATTTTCCTTAAATAAATAAAAGCATTTCTTTTTACTGAATGTTTACTGTGACACAGTCTGATCATCTGGCAGCACTGCTGCTCAGTGTGGTCCTACTCTACTGGAACTGGGCCACTGTTGCTTTTTCTGGAGTAAGGTTACTCTTCACTCATCTACATGTATGTAAGGATGAAAATGGGTATTTGAATCTAAACAAGTAACTGTGTTTACCCACGTTATCCTAGTTCATGTTGTGTGATCCTCAGGTCTGTCTGAGAGAGAGGGGGAGCATCATCAGGTCTGACCATCATCCTCAGCAGAACAAGTTCCAGAAGACTCATTTCACCTTCAGCCATTTGTGGCATAAAAAATGTATTTCTCTCATATTTTGAGCACAAATGTTTTCTGATCTGTGTCAGTGAAGTCCTTCTCCTTTGCTGAGATAATCCACCCACCTGACAGGTGTCATATCAAGATGCTGATTGAAGAGCAGGATTAGTGCACAGGTGTGTGTTGAGCTGGTCACAATAAAATGTGCAGTTTAACAGTGCCACAGATGTTGGGTCAGGAGCGTGTTGCTGGCATGCTGACTGCAGGAATGTCATCCAGAGCTGTTAACTCAATGTTCATTTGACCTGCGCAGACCAGGTGTAACCACGTCTGGACCAGGACCTCAACAGTCCTCTTCATCCCTTCAGATGGTCTGAGAGCAGACGCTCACACAGCTGATGGAACAGTTGGGTTTTTTTAAAAACCAAAGAATTTCTGCACAATCTGCCAGAGAGCATTTCAGAGAAGCTCATCTGTGTGCTCATCCTCAGCAGGGTCTTTACCTGACTACACCTCATTGTTGGAACTGTGCCGAGCGGACCAAACGCTCACCTTCGATGGTGTCTGCACTGTGGAGAACCAACACAGATCCTGTGATGAGGCCTGTGGTTGTCCACCAAAAAGTGCATCTGTGTCCCGACTCGTGATGTCCACAGAGTTCCTGTTACATTTTTTTGTGTTAAAACTGCACATTATGTAGTGACCAGTCAAACACACACCTGTGCACTAATCCTGCTGTTCAATCAGCATCTTGAGGACACACCTGTCAGGTGGACGGATGATCTCGACTTCACTAACACAGATTAGAAAACATTTGTGCTTAAAATCTGAGAGAAATAATTCCTCTGCGTGCACAGAACAAATCTTGACTCGTTTAACTTGTGAGAAAAGGAATCAAAAGCATCATGTTTCTATTTTTGTTGCTCAGCATCTTTCTGGCTGGTGAATCCTTACCTGCCTCACCTTCTCACATTGGGACATTATAAAGGTTCTTACAGGCGTGAAGAGGTGAAGCTATCAAGTATTTCACATGAAATGTGGAAAATGGACAAGTCTGACAACCATCTTTTAAAAACACTTTTGCCCTTTTATCCTTGAATGTGACAGGTCAGACCTGCCAGCTGTAGTTGATGTCGATACATTCAGGTCATAAATGCTCCTCATAATAAAACCATGAAATCTTTGCCACACAGCAGGAGATGAAGGAGGAACATGACAAACAGCTCACAGAACAATAAGGCTTTACTTGTAGTGCAAATCACATTCATGGGCAAATCAGATTTCTTTGAAAGCAGTAATGATGTCGGCGTATTTGTCCCAGATGATGTTTAAACACGCTGGCATTAAAACACTCAGGAACATGAGGTCTGAGGTCACAGTGAGACAGGAACCTGTGCCTGCACAGTCTGAACACATTCACATTCAGATCAACTCAACCCGCCATTATTACACACTGTTATATTACAATATGAATCATACACAATGTTAGTGAAGCCAGAAAAGCTTCCCCATCCAGCATCTGTACCGACCAGTCTTCACATTCTCAGGTCAGCTGACCTCAGTAACCTGCAGTGACTCGATCACAAGCTCATACGAGCAGCTGTGCTCCAGTGTCGACCAGCTCCATCAAACCTTGGCTCCCAGTAACTCCTCCACAGCTGATCGTCCATTAAAGATGACATCGTTGACTGACACGCCACCATAGGATGAACCAATCAGAGACAGCGAGAGATTCTTCTCCTTTATGAAGTTACACATGGTCTCTGGACAGACAGACAGACAGACAGACAGACGCAAATTACACGAGGTTTCAGAACATCTGATCATCTTTAATTGTGATTTTTCAGTCAAGACTCACCGACTCTTCGAAAGTGTCCCAGATGATACTGAGGTATACAATCCTGAAGAGAGAACACAAGACTTCATCACTGTTACACCACCAGAAATACAGTCGGCTGCAGTGTCAGTGAGACATATTCAATTACAACAAGTTATCATCACAACAGTGTAACAACAGAGAAGCCTGACTGCATTTCTGACATGAATCAGTAACAACGTTAACGTTTATTTATACACACACACACAGGCCTGCCATACCCTCTGTAGAGCCACCCAGCTCCAGCTGGGTGCTGTGGTGACCCCCAGGTGGCGCTGCACTGCCTCAGTGGCTCTCACTAAAAGATGCTCCTCTGTTACTGCGTCTGGGTCCCCAAACACTTCCTGGAACCAGGCCCCGCCCATCATCACCTGGAAGACATGAGGTGTGAACAGTCGCCTCCTCAGTCCTTCTCTAACCACTGGTCTTTAAACGTCCTGAGGTCAAGGAAAGGTGTGTGTGTGTGTGTGCGTGTGTGTGTGTACCGTCAGTCTGGTCGTCTGTCCATCAGGTCTGTTGTGTTGAGGGAAAGGAACAGAATCATAGACCACCCCGAGTACACCGGGATCCTCTGATGATGGAAGCAGGTGACCGAACCCCTACACACACACACACACACACACACACACACACACACACACACACACACAGGCTGCTATCAGTTTTATGACTTTACTGCTGAAGCTCAACAACAGCTGACTCTGAATACATGATGTTTCACCATCAGAGCCACAGTGTTATGTGGATTTGTTTGGCTTAAAGGAGCTCTGTGTGGTTCTGGAGAAGAAATTCAAACTCTGAATTTTAATATGTACAATATTAATGAGGTGATGATACAAACTGTTTCCATCAGTGAATAAACGAGCTGTTCTCCCAGAACACTGTTTGAAGCTAGAAAGGTGGCAGGGTCCGCCACATATAAACAAAGTAAAACAGTATAAACTGTGTTGTCCTTTAAGGTCAGTTTGTTTATTCAGTTTATTCAGTCATGAAAACAAAGAGTTTGTTTATTTAGTTTGTTTAGGCAGAAAATAATCAGCCAATGAACATCTTTCTCTGCTCATTAACATTTCTAACACAAAACTACAGACTGCTCCTTTAATGTTGGCATCTGAGGAGGGTCACTGGGTCATGAGGAGTCTACGGGCCACAATGAGCGTGTCTGTTTATGTTATATTGAGATCAGCAGAGACTTCTGTAACAACGTGCTCGTACCTCAGGCAGGTGAACAAACAGTTCACAGTTCAGAACCGAACCCAATTTTCTAATCAGTATGAGAACAATCCATAAATGTAACAGCCCCTGCAGAGCCCTGTTCAATGAAGTGTGTGTGTGTGTGTGTGTGTGTGTGTGTGTGTGTGTGTGTGTGTGTGTGTGTGTGTGCGTGTCTCACTGTGACTCTCACCGTTACAGGCAGAATGGAGCCTTCATACTC